>NW_016173984.1:0-11382 GCF_001687245.7 Rhagoletis zephyria
AACGACAGATGGCACGGCGAGTACTAGTCAGTGCTTGGATTTTAAAAGTGCATGGATTATAAAGGTTTTGGAGACCAATTGACCTAGTATTAAAGACACGCTATCATAAATGGCCAAGCTTTTATTCTACATATGTATGCTGGGGATCTACAATTTTTGTGTGTTCTTTTTTTTAGAAATTGACTTACTTCATGCTTTTGAGCAGCTGTATGCAGACGAAATAAAGATTATTAGCAAACGAAAGCATAATTATGCCAGATACAGCAGCATCCACCTGCTCTATCAGATCACAAATAAGGCGATATTGCAGGCGTGTACGTGTCCAATATGACTCGGGCATAACCTGAAAATGAAGACAAATGAAATTGGCAAATGCATAGTTCATATGCTACTACCTGCCCTCTTACGCGATGCAGACTGCTCTGCACCTGTCCGAACAACGACGACAGTCCGATGCCTATTATCATTAGGAACACATCCATGTAACTCCAACCGAATGTCATCAGCACATTCAAAATTTTTCCAATCCATGCCAGCCAAGGTGAATAGTCCAAGACGAAAAAAATTTGTGAAACAACCGACATGAAATAGGATTCGATGGGATCGTTACGAGAAGGACAATAATTGGCAAAGTGAATAGCTGAAATGGTGCTTAGCAGGTGTTCAGCTGAAATCAGAAGAAATGAATGCGAATTAACAGCAAAGTAGCGTTTTTCAAGCTATTTTATTGTTGTTGTTGTTGTTGTTGTTGTTGTTGTTGTTGTTGTTGTTGTTGTTGTTGTTGTTGTTGTTGTTGTTGTTGTTGTTGTTGTTGTTGTTGTTGTTGTTGTTGTTGTTGTTGTTGTTGTTGTTGTTGTTGTTGTTGTTGTTGTTGTTGTTGTTGTTGTTGTTGTTGTTGTTGTTGTTGTTGTTGTTGTTGTTGTTGTTGTTGTTGTTGTTGTTGTTGTTGTTGTTGTTGTTGTTGTTGTTGTTGTTGTTGTTGTCTTAAGTAACTTACTCAGCGACAAAGTCATCAGCACAAAAGTCACCTTGTGAACGCGCACTGACAATGCCTCACGCTCACGCCACGTCTGATGTGGTGGCAGCTGGCGTTCCACACGTTGCCACTTTCGCATTAACTTTGGCCATTTGGCGGCTAAGCGCAAAAAACCAATTGAAGCCAAAAGTATATTGGCATGAAATATCAAAGGTTCTAAATATGTATTTAAGAATGGCAGCAGGAAAGTAGAGGAGCAATAGGGGGAAAACAAGAAAGTAAAAGAAAAATATAAAGCAAATAAAATGTAATTGAAAAATAAAAAGGAAACAAAAGAAAAAGAAGAGGAAAAGAAAGAATAGAAAAATAAAAACAAACGAAAAAGGAAAGGAAAAAGGAAAGGAAAGAAAAATAACAAGACAAGGACAAAGAAAAAGGAAAAAAAGAAAAAAGCAAATGGAAAAGATAAAGTAAAAGTAAAAGGAAAAAAAATAAAATACAAAAACAAAAGCAAAAAATTAAAACAAAAAGAAAAAGAAAATTAAAAAGTAAAATAAGAAGAAAAAGAAAAAGAAAAAATATTACAAAAAATAAATAAAAAGAAAAAGAAAAATAAAAAGAAAGAGAAAACAAAAGAAAAAGAAAAAGAAGAAGAAAAAGAAAAAGAAAAAGAAAAAGAATAAGAAAGAAGAAAAAGGAAAAGTAAAATAGAAAGAAGAAAAATAAAAGGAGAAAGAGAAAGAAAGTAAGTTAACTATGAATCTTCAATATGCTCTACACAGTGGTAAACGTTTACCTACCGATGTTTCTCACATCCAGCACACCTTTTACGACCATATTTACGGTTAGTCCGGTATCAGCTATAGTAATCAATGTATACAATATGCAATACCAGGTACGAAAGCTCTTCCAGCAAAAAGATAATCCTTTCGGCGTGTCAGCAAGTATGCCACGCACTGGCATCAGACAGAAGCACTGAGCAATAACAAGCACTAAAATTAAATAAATTTCATTTATTCGTATTTATTTACATGCATAGGTACATATTGATGGTACTCTGCAATAACAATACAACTCCAAAAATAAGGTTGAAACCCTTTCTACTGTTTAGGGGCTCATGTCTCTCTTCCTTGCCTAATCCATGTTTAATCCTTACTAAAGTAACAGCATTAAAAGCTTTTTTTGGAAGTTTTGAGTTGTGTCGTTATTGCAGAGAACCATCGATATGTGCAACTACTCTATACAAAGTATATAAATGGTGGGTCAGGTGCGTAAATATGAATATTGGAAAAGAGCTGTACGTAATAAAATGTTATGTGCGTCAAAAATTTTACATTGGCTATAAATGCGAATTATGTTTGTACGAGTACTTTAAGGGTTTATCGTAGTAGCTTATCATAGGCAAACACATACATAAATAGCTACACATTGACGAGCTAACATGTATGTACTGCAACCCTGCAGTGAAAGCCGGTAGTACTGAATTAGAAGCCCACTAGTTAACTTTTCAGCTCAGCTCAACCAGTCCGTCTTCGATGTTTTTTTTTTCATACCAGCAGCTGATGCAGTAATACGAAATCAAAATTTGTATGTTATTTATCTACACCAACTGGTAGAATAACTAGTAACTAGCGTCAATGCAGTTGACAGAGAAGTCTAGGCAACAACGCCAAGCAGACTCGAAACGCCAAGCGAAGCGATGGTCTCCATGCGACTCCACGACCAACATTCGCTAGAAGACAAATTAATTGCGATTTCATTTTGGGTTTGGCAATTTGACGACGCTAGTCAGACAACCGAAAGTCGAAAGATCGTCTGTTGGTGGACAGCTGAATAAGGTTGCCTACGAACTTAATCCAATAAAGCAGGAAGAAAAAAATTAACAAAAATAAATTTTGTTTCACAGAGTTTTGTAGCCAATTGCAAACACTTTGAAATTAACAAGCCTCTGCTCCTAATGGTATTTTGAATATTTCCATTAAAACCGAGGCAGACAAATCCCCGTTAGCAGTCTCAAAAGTGGGCATCACCGGAGAAAAATTGAATAGATTTTTAACGAAATTGGTAAAAAGTGAATTTCGTGTGCTGATGAGGCATTGGTTTTTGCGTAAAAAGTCTGTCACTAAAACCAAGCAAAGCCTTAATATATACTATGGCGATTCCGAACCATCAAATTCAAGGATTTTAAAAGTAGTCTAGTGAGTTCTGTCGTAAAGTGTGTAAAGTGTGAAAGTGTGTGTGTTGGCTGAGTCTTTAAGAATCTCAACTTAGTGGGTGTATCAAACCTTACGTGAATATTTGGATATGAAAATGGTATCTCAGCGCGAAGGGGCCCGCGCTTGCTCACACAATATTGAAAATTTTATGTCATGCCATGAAAATATAAGTATGTTATGCCATAAGTATGAAATGCCATCTGTGTGAAAATAGTGTAAAGACAAATATGCGCGGGCTGCTGAGATAAGATTGTCTTAAACACTTATGTGTATGTAAGTAAATTTACCAAATTTTATTTCTGAATGCCATCCGTTAAGGGCTACTGCAAATTAAAGTGTCATCAACATAACAGACATTACATCTAGCAGAAAAATAATAATATACATCATATTCCAGATAAAATACAAGAAAGAGATATTTGCATGAAACAAAAAGTATCGATTTATAAAAAATAATTATAAAACATCTACATATATTCGAAAATATATAAAGACTTGCTGAGAAATTTATAATTTTCTGTAAGCTGGATATAAGAAGCAACTTTTTTACCAAAAGTTGTTATTTCGATGAAATATATTTTTTTTGTGTTACATTTCAAATCGCAGCTGCGGGCGAAAACCAATTCACCCATGAGCACAAGTAAATAGATGAGATGTGTGGAGTGCAAATTAAAAAAAAAATAAAAAATCTCTTGTCTTGCACATCTTGTCATTACGAATCCAGAGTAGACAGGCTTAAAGAAAATTTCTTTGACGGGATTAAGTAAGAGTTACCTACATACATACATATGTATCAATAATATACAAATCGATTCGTTGTGTGTGTATGTATATTAGGGTGGGTCTATTTGTATGACAGAATTTTTCGACTACGCGCGTATAGCACAGAAAGATTCTACGAGTAATTCTAAGCGAATTTGTCGAAGAAAAATTGGTCTAAAATAAATTTGGAGTTTGTCAAATTGCGATTGCGAATAGGTTTCTGAGCATTTCGCTGTAGTTTCGCAAAGTGCTTAAATTTTGTATAAAAACATGCTTTAAGTAAGGGGTTTTATGGTATGCGGAATCCATTTTTGCAATTATCTTTTTCTTAATACTTCTTCGAAACCCTTATTTCGCAATCTGGCAAACTCCAAACTGATTTTAGACGAATGAATTCTTCAGCAAATTCATTTAGAATTAAACGTAGAATCCTCCTATGCTATACGCACAGGTAAAAAATAAATTGTCCTGCCCTGACAAAAAAAAACGGCACTATTTTTCCACTGAAATTATAAAATCTATTATATTTTAAGACTTCCACCAAAATATCTCGGAAAAATATTAAGATACGTAATATATTACGTGAGTTGGACCTATTTGAAAATACCTCCAAAAATGGAGCTTTCTATGAATAAAAATAGTTTCTTAAAGAACTTTTTTCCCTCAGATGACAAAGGAGATTAAGCTTAAAAAATTTGCATAAAAATATTTAAAAAAAAACTTTTAAAATTTTGAACGCAATCGTAATAATGAAATGTTTGATGTTTTTTTTTTTTTATATTTTTCAAAGATTGGTTTACGAAAAACTTGAATAACTGAGCCAAAAATATTCTGATTTAGACTTATGGGATCTCAGTAGAGAGATTGAAAGTCATTCGTGTCCCTTTTTTTAATACCAACACATCTAAATTCAACTTTGAATGACGTTCGTTCATCATACCTTTCTCTTTCATACTTTGAATGAGTTTATTAGCAAAGATAAAAAGGCTGAGAAAATACCTTTCCAATGATACCTCAAAAGTCTAAATCGGAAGAGCTTAGGTTCAGTTATACAAGTTTTTCTTAAACCAATCTTTGAAAAAAGTAAAAAAAAACAGCATCAAACCCGTCATTATTACGATTCGGTTCAACATTTTTAAAAAATATTTCAATGCAAATTTTGTAAGCTTAAACCGTTTTGTCATTTGAGGGCATTTAAAAAAAATTAAGAAACTATTTTTATTCATAAAAAACTCCATTTTTTGAGGTATTTTCAAATCGGTCTAGCTCACGTAAATCTTAATATTTCGACGTCTTAAAATATAATTGATTTTACAATTCCAATGGAAATACAGTTCCGTTCTTTTTTTATTTTTTGTATGGAGAGTGATGCAGTCTAATGTGCATACATGTATGTGTTTACCAATGTTTGCACTATCTGTCTCTTTGCTGTATTTATTTGTGCCTTAAGTAGAGCAAATCGTTTTCGTAGTCTGAAATTTTTCTTTAAATGATTACAAATGTGTGTATATGAAAATTGTACCTACATCAATGTCAATTTCAATCTGTTATGACACTTTGGCATCTATTTCACATATTTCGCTCGTAATCTTAGGAAACTTTATGGATTAAATTTTAAATAACCATGCTTTAATGATTTAATATCGCAAGTATTGAAAGGGTCATCTGAGAGGGTTACATTTTAATGCAGGGTTTATTTAAGGTTAATTTTAAATTTTTTTACATATAAAATTTTTTTGAAGAACGGAATGAGGCCCGCTCCATTTAAATAAGTACAGTAATTTCGATTTTTAAGACAAGTGATTGAAAAGGATAGAATATTTCGTATGGTTGATTTTTTTTTTGTGCGACTGAATTTTACCGCGAATTACCTTAGCTGATAATTATATTTCAGTAAAAAGTAAAATTTCTCTTAGTAAACTCAAGTAAAAAATAACAAAAATGCATTTAATGTTTAAACAATTCAAATAAATGGGATGAACTTAATTACAAATTAATATAATTTTGTATGAATTTATGTAAACACAAAAAAAGAAAAAAATTTAATAATTAACTCACCCGGTCCAACCGCCTCATGAAAGCTGCCATTATGCAGGAAATCGGTGCGTGTGCCGCGTCGGATGCCACCTAAAATGGAAAAAGTCATTTCATGCAATAAAGAAGATGTAACAGAGGAGGGTAATCGTATAAATCTTAAGTGTTTCAAGTGAGCACGCGCAGTAAAATTGAGCCAAAGTGAAATCGTAAAATGTCCATTTTTATACCCGAGCGCACTTGTGCACAAGGGTATATTAATTTTGTTCACATAACGGTTGTTTGTAACAGCCAAAACGAATCGAGATAGATATAGACAAATGTATACATAAATGATCAGNCTTGAAACTTCAATATTTCGAAATTGAAGGACGCTAATTTACTCAAAATTGATACACCCCGGCTTACCATCTAGCGGAAAGTTTCGGAAAGGTGAAAAAACATTTATTTAATACTTGCGCCGGGTATTTAATGTTCGGCTCCACCCGAACTTAGACTTTCTTACTTGTTTTAACTGTTTTTCGTTTTCTCAACCCTTCTTTTCTGCTATTACTTTGGGCAAATTGGCCAGACTGCTATGTTTGTATGTATGTATTAACAGGATTTTTGTCGCAAAGCTTGTGTAATCTGAATGAACATTTAATTTTTTTTTTAGCAGAAAAAGTATTTTTTTAACTTACGGGTTTTCCAGTTTCGACACGCTTCCTCCTTATACGCTTCCTTCGTCTGCTGCTCGCTTTCTTTATTCATTAAAATTGTGGTTTGCCTTTGTGACAGTTTGCGCTTCAAATTTATAGTTCTGCTAATTATATGAAGACGTCTTCGACAAGATTGCAGTTGACTAATTTTGTTATAAGCGTTGAAGGCACTTCCAAGGAATTTGTTTAGCAGAATTTATAAAGTGTAAACAGAAAGAAAATGTTTGACCAAATTAAGTGTGTATATTAGGAAGTATTAAGTATCATTCAAGTAGATGTGGCTAACAATTATTATTAATTAAAACCACGGACTACATGGTATGAACGCTGAAGCTGCTCTTCCCTTTGTTGGAGGTCAGCGCTTACAGCCATCTGAAAAGGTCAAGTACTTGGGCCTGATCATTGACAGGAAGCGCAGGGAAGGCATAAGTGGCATTATGCTGCTGTAGGGGAGCTGTTGGAAAGAAATGGGTTCTTTCGCCCAAAGTTGTCTATTGGCTCTACGAGACCGTAGTCAAGCATATTAGGTTTTATGGTGCCCTCGTCTGCTGAAACTCACTTGAAGAGGCTACACAAACTAAGCTTGGAGCACGTACAATAGTATGTCTAACTTGGTATTAGTGGGTCACTACGGACCACCCTTGGCATTTCAAGTAATGATCAAGATAGTGCCTGTCGCCATTGCAGGCAACACTGTCGCAGCTGGAGCAGCTACTAGGTTCAGAGAAACCGATTGGTTGACCGTTTTAAGGACGGGACAATCTGGAGTTCTAGGGGGATTTCGATTTCATTCCTGGTCGCATAGATTACTGCAAATAATCCCGGGATTTTCGGGATTTGCAATTTGCACTGATGGCAATAACAGAAGCTCCTTTCCTGGACCAGTATTGAAAATATTTTTTTTTTTAAAGCTAATATTTTTTTATAAATGTCTAGCTCAATATACATATAACAGCGCGCGATAGTAAATTTTAAACACAAATATCAATATATTCGCGAAACCATGGGCCAAATATAGTAAAATTGCGTTTTTAGTTTTTCACTCTGACTTCAGTAATTCAAAAAAGATTTTTTAGAATTTAAACAGATTCAAGTTTTTGGCGCAGAGGGACTGGTAAGTATTGAAAATGTCCTTTGAAAATTGCATCCTTGAAATTTCGCACTATTTGTTTTTGAAAGAATTATGTGTTAATGTTGACTTTTATAAACTCAATAACATCCTCGAATTTCGCCTTTATAACTTTTTCAGCTTAAAAAATTACCTACTCGTCCTTGTGAATCCAAAAAATTTATTTTTTTTAAATTCTAAAGAAATTTCCTCTTGGATTTGGTACCCATATTTTTATTCCACATTTATTGATGTCAGAGAGAAAAAATAAAAAGGCCACTTTAAATAAAAAAGAAGGTTGCTAACCCATTTATTTATTATTTACTTTATGGTAGGAGAGCTTCTCAAACAATATAGAGCATTTTTTTTCGATTTAATTCGTTTAAAATTAATGAATATCTAAATCCCGGGATCGGAAAAAGCAGAAAATTAACATCCGTAATATAAGTACACTCACTCACCTTCTTTTTTCCTCAGACTGTTTTGATTCGGCAAGCTGTTTCATTTTTAATAAAATATTCCTTATTTGCATTGGAAATCTGCCGCACAAATATAGTTTTGCCACGCGCTAGAATTTAAAAAAGCTAATCCATACATATAAGGGCTATTCAGGATATTATGAAAATGGTGATGGATTTGAATTTGTATTTCCATTGCCGAATTTTATGCATTTATTTTTGTGAATTTACAAATGCACCAAAATATGCAAATGCAAGATCCTGAACAACCCTATAATAAAATTGTAACAATATAGATATTATAGATATTAAAGAAAAACTAATAAGTGAGAACCAAGAACAAATCAACAATTTTTAAAATTTTTGTCTTCCTGTTTGTTTGTTTGTATGCGCATCACTCAAAAAATTATGCATGGAATTGAATTCAGTTTTTAGCGATATATTGGTATATATGTAGGCCTAAACATAGCTAATGGCTCTCGGCAAAAATTTTTTTTCCAACTCCGAAGGCCGCAAACAAAAGAGGGCGTCCATGATTGAGGGATGGCGAAGGAAAGGAGAGATTAAACAGAAAACCAGTATCTGAAAAATCCAGAAAAGAATTATTCGCTACTATTGCATGCCCCCAGTAGTGCAGGCTGAAATTCTGACCAGCGTAATAATTGTATTTATGTACTTAGTTAAAACTTGTCATGAATTTTTGATGATAATATCTGTAATAAATAAACCTAAGTGTATTGTTATATATGTATATCGGTCACTCTATAAAAAATTTACACTGCTGCTTTCCATTTCCAGACAACCGGTCACGTACGAGCATGATTTTTAATTTCGACCAAACTCAAATACATTGTTTGTTGGTCCAAATAATGAGACAATAGTACAGCCGTGATCATTTTTTGTGTATCAAATAGATATTAGAACACACTTTCCACCATACAGCTTCGACTATAAAAAGCGGGAAAATGTGATTTTGTATTTCGAAACTGTATGTTTTCTAATATCTATTTGATACACAAAAAATGATCACGGCTGTACTTTTTGCTGATATATTACATACATATGTTCCATTTAATTAAACAATATAAGAATATTGTATTATGTACTCCAAAAACGTATATTTTCTATAAAAAATCATAACTCAGAAAAACAAATCTTCGCTATTAGAGATTTGGGTTGATTGTAGTTCAAAGTGTCTCTTTCACGGTAAAAAAGTTTGAGAGAAAAAAAATACACTTTTTGAGAAATTAAATTTAAAATAAAATTTGCACTTTTTGTTTATTGTTAAATAAAAAATTGTAAATAATAAAAATCAATAATTATATCATTCTATCTTGAAGTGACAAGAATTACTGACATTTGAGTAAAAACATTGTTGGAATCTATTAAATTTTGACAAAGTTATGGGCATTTAAAAAAAATTCTCACTGTCAATTCGAATAATCGATTTTTGCCTGAAAAACAAAATCGCGTTTAATTCGGAGGAAACATTTTTCCGAGCCAAAAGAAAAAATACGTGTCTCATTATTTGGACCAACAAACAATGTATTTGAGTTTGGTCGAAATTAAAAATCATGCTCGTACTTGACCGGTTGTCTGGAAATGGAAAGCATCCACTACAATATATTTTTGGTGCGAAATATATTTTTTTACATTCCTCTTCTAAAAAAATACACATATTTTTTATTTCATCACGGTATTCGGAAATCTCGACAAAAACAAATTCGGAAATTCTCAACTTACAAAGAAGTATATTTTTTTTATTTTTTGCAGTTAATAAACTGTTTGTCGGAGAAAATCAGTTAAGTAATCAAAATGTGCGTAGTTACCTCGGCTTGGCATTAAAGTGTGAGATCAAATCTCTCATTAAAAGATTTTATTTTTTTATAACTTGTTTTATTAATTGTTAACTGTTTGACTTTTGTTTTTTTTTTTGCAATCTAAATAGTTGCCAAATTTTACCAAAACTGTAGATGTTACGAGTTTTTTCATACCTCCGTATATCACGCTTCACCGCCCCGGCATGCACTGCCAGTGAGGTGTAAATTTTATATGGAATGACCCATATGAATATATGTATATACATATACATTTGCGATCAGGTAATTAAGCCAACAATGTTTTAATCAATTTTGGCTATTTTTCTTTCGTTTACTTCATGTTTATTATTTTTTCATTAAAGTCTAGCTTATTATGTAACAAACACCCTATAAATCTATATTTCACACTTTGTGCAAAAATTAAAAAAAAAAATCTGCAAAGTTTCATCTAAATTTTCATAATTTTTTCAGATTTTCCAGATTTTTTTTTTTTAGTATGCAGTTTTTTGGCCCATTACATTCTGGTGATGCAAGTCTTAAGTTGCTAAAAAATCGCGCCTTCACGGATTTTCATCCATACAAAGAATATTCGACAAATTCAGATGAAGCTTTGCAGATTTTGTATAATTTTTACACAAAGTTTGAAATTTGGATTTTTATGGCGTTTGTTATACAATGAGCTACACTTTAATGAGAAAATAATAAGTGTTAGATAGAGAAGAGCAAAATAGCCAAAATTTATCAAAACGTTGCTGGCTGAATTACCTAATCGCAAGTCTATATCTAAATATGTATATATTTCGCGTACTGAAATCTAAGGCTATTTAATTTGAATTACAAACTAATTTTATATAAATACTAACACATATTACTTAATAAACTGTTTGGTAAAAAAAGATTTTTAAGATTTAAAAAAAAATTAAATTTTTTTTTTTTTTTTTTTTTTTTTTTTAAAAAGTCAGCAGTGCGCCGTGAAACAATACAGATAAAAGAAAAAAAAAATAAGGGAATAATAGCTTTTCGTGTCAAATTGACAATAGGTACGGATGCGTGTTAAGCAAACTACAAACCTTTTATATTATGAAACGATGAAGTTTATAATTTGGTTTTCCACATTTCTTGTAAAATAACCATTTCTAAATAAATCTCCCGTTTTGCCAATTTTACGGTTTTCAGTACTTTTTATGCTATTTTTAGTACCTTTTTCCTGCCTACTTTTGCCTTTTTATAGCTTTTTAGGTCCTCAACATACATACATATGTACATATAAAGATTAGTTATGCATGTCAGCGCCTGTCATAGTATTCACA
>NW_016173985.1:0-7314 GCF_001687245.7 Rhagoletis zephyria
GTGGGTAGCAACCAGTTTGATTAACTCTTTTGGGCTCTTTTGCATTAAAGTTCATCAAGTTCTCGTGAAATAGCCTTTATTGGCCATCACACTTAACTTAAGTACAAGCGGTATTTGAGTTTAAGTGGAAAGGTAGAAAAACTGGAATGTAGGAGAAGTTTATTCGGGATTCAGCGGAGAGATCAGGGAAGTTTCTACAATTTTTTTTTTATTCAATAGTCGAATCGAATCCTAACTCACTGAAACGATGTTTACTTTCCATTAAAAAGTTAGTTTCTATTCATGGATTGCCTTTCGCTGTTCAAGCCAATTGTCGACCGAAAATTTTTTGATCTTTGGAAGTCTACTGGCATCTTCTGAAACCTATGAATTGCATTTGACTAGCTCCTTTTCTTTGGACTGTTCTATGACAATAATAGTTGCCGACTCCGATCGGCGAGTTTTTTTATGAGAAGCTCTTTTTCATGGCGGAATATGCTTGGAGGTTTACCATTGCCTGCCGAGGCGTAACCGCTGTTAGAAAAAACTTATTTTCTTTTATTTTACATGTTAGACAATGTGCGCCCAAAAATGTAATGAAAGCCTAAGGTCGAACAACTGCAGTCACAACAGATGGCCAATGCATTCGCTACTCGACTCTCACATCTGCTGTCAGAGGACACCCTTCAACAAATCGACATATGCGAGCAGTGGCAAAACATTTCCCGTTCATTAAGTACCGCCGCCGAAAAAGTAGTCGGATTTCAGTGAGCCCAAAATAACAACTGGTACGATGAGAGGTGTCAAGAAGCTGCATAGAAAAAAAAAAATGCCTCCTACAGGGTAACGTTGCGATCGGGCGCAATGCGAGCCAGGTGAGACCGTTATAGAGAGCTGAGGAGGGAAGCGAGACGTGTTTTCCGAAAAAAAGAAGAGAGATGCCGAAAAACGTGAGTGCGAGGAGCTTGAAATGCTGACCGACAGGAGAAACGCGCGAAAATTTTACCAGAGAGTTAGGCGACTTACGGAAGGTTTCAAGACCAGGGCGAACTTTTGTAAGGATAGCAATGGCAACCTAGTGTCTGATGTCCAGAACGTACTTAAATTATGGAGGCAACACTTTTCCACCCTACAGAATGGTAGCAGCATGGAAAGGTGTGGAGAAGAAGAATTCTAGTCCCCAGTAGATGATGACGGAGTCGACGTTCCACCACAAACCGCTGAGCTTTGTAACGACATAGATATAGTTTGGCGAATTAAAATACAGCGGCTCCGCTGGCTTGGCCATAAAGTATTCAACTCGCTGGTTCTACCACCAGTAAGAGGGAGGCCCCCATTGCGAAGCGAGACCAAGTGGGGAAGGACCTGGGTTCACTTGACTTTTCCAATGGGCGCCAGTTGGCATAGAATAAAATCGATAAAAAGGATGGTGGGAAGAAAACGCACTAAATAACCCAGCATAAATCAATTGCATCCTGTTCAGGTAGCAGTCTCAAGAAATCACGGATTGTAGAAGTTGAAGCCTTAAGAAGTGGAAGCGCAGCCTGGAGCAAAGAGAAGAAATTTTTGAGTTCGCTTGCATAGTACATGAATTAGAAATAAGGTATCTGTTAACGACCTGCGTCAAGGTTCATTTTCTTGGAAGCGAGAGGAAAAGTGGTGGAAGCAGCCGGAGAGAAGTTAAGGTTAAACCGTCGGCTTTGTCCACTGCCGTAGTTAAAGCAATAGTTGGCTCAGATTTGTAATTCTTCAATTACTTCTGTGACCAACCGAAATTCCCTCATTTCCTAATTTGAGTTCCAACTGTTGAAAAAACAAACTTATCCTGCAACCAAGTAACCGTCTACCCTCCCATTCGCCAATGACAATTTTTGGGCGCGATGCTTTAACGAACACGTGCGTGCAAGAGAAATGAAATTATGCCCAACTTTAACTTAGCTTTGTTTGCAGCTAATAACAAATTTGTTAAAATTGTTTTGACAACCGTTTGAAATAAAAAAAGAAGAAGAAAAAGGGGGAAACGAAATAAAAACTTCCGACGAAAACAACTTGCATTTCAATTTGTACATAAGAAATTATGCATTGCATAAATTGAGGCGCTTGCTGGGCACCGCCGACGATCTATGAATTCTGCACCCACAATACACTGGCGCTCATTACACCACACTTATGCACATAAATAGTTAGTTAGTGTAGACGAGTGCACCAAGCAACTGGCCATGAATAAGTGAAAAGGGTTACGCTGTACGTCATTTCTCATGCAAATTACGTAAATTAAATTTTATTCTAACCATTTCCTTATGACACAGCGTCTTACCAGGCTGCCGTTCCAGCTTTGGTTGGCCTCATCAGCCGCAAGCGAGCTGCCTGTTAGAGTGTGTGCGCCTTATTTGCCATGCTCGCCTGCCTAATGACACTTTTGCTAATGCGTTACGGACACCGACACCGCCGTTAAGTATGCAACGAACTTTGACCATGACAACTGTCACGATGGCATTTTGTTTGCCACAAACGACTTTGGCGTCCACACTGGCGACATTTTCGAAAACACCAGTAATAACAGGGTACCCACTTTGGATGTGGGGGGGGAGTGCTGGTGGCGTTAAATGCACGAATGCCGTTGTCCGTTGGCCTGTTGGCGGTTTACTTTTAGGCGTCATAGCGCGTGCATATTTACAAGTACACATAAATGCTAGTGGAAGTAACCACTTAAGTGTAATGAATTGCTGCAAACGGTGCTTTGGAAAATCTCTGCCAATATACCTATGTATGTGTGTGAAAAAAAGTAAAAGAAAAACGGAAAAAATGTAAGTAACCATTGAACTCACACATTAGACCGGGTCAGCCCAAATAGGGGAAAAAATTATTACTATTTCCCATAGTTTCTGAGCTTACTTCGAAAGGAGTTTAGTGTCCAAACTTGTTTGTGTAGCACCCGATTTTGGGGGTGTGATAGCTACACATCTCTTAGGGATAGTTTAAAATTTCATTACTTACAAACAACTGAAGCTTGAAGTTGAGTAGAAATTGTAAAAATTTACTCATGTTGGTCTTAGAGAGTATACAGAACTAATTATTTTATCATTGGGTAATAACAAACTTTTTTCTCGATCTAGCTTAATGTACACTTACGAGTGCACGTGTAGATGCATTTTTTATTCCAGCCAAGGGCTTGCATTAGTTATTAGATATTTTGCAAAGCTAAGCTTTTTTCAGCAAATAAATTGTAGGAAATTGAAAAGAGTTGAAAGGATTACGGGATAATTAAATTAATTACGGGTTACAAACAAGCGAATGCAATTTCGACGTTTACCTAATGGACGTTTGGAATTATACAATAGCTGATATGGTAAGCAATATTTAGATAAGTTGGCAAACAAAATCGGTTAATCGATTAGCGACAGTTGCTTAAAAAAAAGTCGACTTCACCCAATCGACTAACCGTTTCAATTAAACTTTTTCAACTAACCGGTGACAAAAAACTAACTAGTCGTTTTAAATTTTTTCGACTTTTGGTTTTCGTTCAATAAAAATTGTGATTTTTATAATTTTTTTATATCTATGCTTACTGACAAAACCAAATTTGGCTAACACCTATAATTTTATTCTGCACATATTTGAATATATTCGGTTGGTCGGTGGATGGTTAGTCGAATTCGAGCGGTTAATCGAATATTTGCTATTCGACTACCAGCTTACAAAAGATTTGCTAATCGACTATTCTATTTACTAATCGAATAACCGAATAGTCGATTGTTAACAAGAGCTCTACAATGAAGTAGTAGGAGTAAATATGGAGTGTACATATAAGGAGTGTACTGTTTTGCCTTCAAAATTTCTATTACAGGTGTGTCAATGTGAATATACGTTAACATTCAACATAAACTAAACAGCAGAAAATCTAATCAAAAGGTTTATGATATTTTATATAGGTACGATCGAATTCAATCCAATTAATTTAATTTATTAATACAATTTTTCCACTTCATATGATTTCGATGTTATTTAATTTTTCTCTATTTAAATTTATTTTATTTCAGTTCTTTTGTTTTATTTAATTCCATTCCATCTCAGTTTAATTTATTACATTTCAGTCCGTTCCACTTCATCTCACTCCATTCCAACTTATTTCATGCCATTCCACTTCACTTGATTTCATTCCATTTCATTTCATTTAATTACATTTCACATCATTCCATTCCATTTTATTCCATGGAACTTAATTTAATTTCATTTAAAATTACCTCATCGTATTTTTGCAGTTCCATTTCAGAATTTTTCTTTTAATTTAATTTCATTCTATTGCAATTACTTTCATTCTGTTGCAGTTAAGTGCGTTCCATTCCACCTTATGTTAGCTAATTTAACTCCGCTTAACTTTATTTCTTTCCATTTCATTTCTTTCCACTTGATTTCATTTCATTTCAAATTACTTCATTGCATTTGGTTCCATTTTAGTAATTTTCATTTCATTCCATCTCAGTTAAATTCATTTCCTTAGATTTTTTCCACCTGATTTAACTTCACTTCGTTTCATTTTATTTCATTTCATTCCTCTTACTTCTCTTAATTTTATTGTTTTCCCGCACAATTAAAATTTTCATTAACCAAGAATTATAGCATACCGTTTGGCTCATGAAATTAATCAAATTTTAATATACGTAGGATCGTAGCTTTTTTTTTTTAGCTAACTTTTATATTTTATTACACGCACAATTTAGCGAAATTTGTTAGCGTCATTCCCGCTTTCTCCCACATTACTCTCATCTGTCTCCTTCCTATGTCCCCTTCTGCAGCGTTAGTTAACCCAACGCCAGGTTCAATTTTTTTCCCCCCCACCACCTTCCACCCCGCTTCTGTTTTGATGCTATCAAGTTGACAAAGGAATGCACATAAATTTATTTGGTAAAACATAAATTCGCATTTAAAAATGTGCGAGCTTTACCTGCAGCCAGCAGTTGTAGCCGCAAACACCGCCTGCCCCGTTTAACCCAACATTCGTCAGTTCGCACAGACCAACGGAAGTTAATGTCAGCCCCTTTTTCGTTTCACTCAAAACAATTTTGCGCACTTTCTTCGCACTCATTATGTTTGCACCCACCTCACTCCAGACGACTTTCCAGCTTTATTAAGGTCTCGCTGTTCCACTTGCTGTCGCGTCACTTTTGCAATGAGTGCCATATTTCTTCATGTAAATTGGCTAAAATTTACCTTCAACTCTCTGGTGCTTTTCCACAGCTTGCTCGTCTGAAATGGCGCTGCTTTCTTGTGCTCATGGAATTACACGCAAATGTAACTGTTACAATGACATTTGTCATTTAGAAATGTGAAACGCAGATTTCGCGTTTTTTTTACTGGCGAATTCATTTGTTTGCTTGATTTGTGGCAGTAATATTTGTGTTTATGTGTAGGTAGATATGTGTGTATAATTATGTCCTTTTGTTCAGAGTTACTTCATAAAAATTCTTTTAGCTCATAAACGGAAATGTATTGCAATTTTAATGTTGCTTCGTTCGCTGGGCTTTGTTACAAATTTCCAAAAAAATGACAAGACTAAGTCTAATGCAGTGTGTTTAAGGGTAGTAGAAATTAAATTTTTTAATGGTCATTAGGTTGCTGAAAATTATTTGTGCTTGAAAAACTTTACTGCACTGAACGTGAGTACATAGGCGATGTATGTACAGTAGTAGAAAAAATTAGTATTAGCTTTTATAGCAATTATAGGCAATTTTTGAACAAGGAAAAGAGGAGAAATATGTCTAAGTACTTAAGAAAGAAAAAAGAAAGACGCATAAAGGCGCGAAGAGATTGAGGTGCTTGCAGAAGGAACTAGCTAAAGCAGTAGTGAAATGATTTCAAGACCGGGCTGGTTCCCAGAAGGGAACATTTCCCCCTCCCATTTGTCTGGGTTTAAGCGTGCCACATTTAATGAAGAAGAACAAAAGTCATTGTACAGTAACGTTGCTCACGTCCGACCCAGACAAGCTGAAGACTGAAATAAAATATAAAATAAAGCCCTCGGGGGTCGGTCTGTTCAGTGGTGGGGAGCGGGTCAGGCACATGTATCAGCTGTTAAACGCAACGTGGTCTGATGAGTACATGCCCGAAGGTTGGAATCTCGCTTTCTAAATCCACTACAGAGATCCTGCTGTTTGCGGAAATTACTGCGGAATAAGCCTTCTCAACGTCACCTACGTATACGCTCCTACTGACGATACAATGTACAACTCTTACGTTCTTAATGAGATAAATAATTGAGCCATATCAGTTTGGCTTTGCACCTGGATTTTGATAGAAGTAAGAGAATGTGTTTATACTACGCAATATCCTTATTTAGGACCCCTTTATCTTTATCTACTTGGTATCCAGCATAAACAAAGCCAATCATGTAAGTCTGGAGGTAAAGCGAGGAAAAATTCTTCACGTTCTGGTAACGAATGATTACCTGTATGTCAAAATATGACAGTGGCATTGGCTTAATAATTCGGTGAAAACATCCGTTGACCACAATCATGGGTAGACAGCGAAGGCAAGGGTGCTCGCAACCGAATGGGAATGACCAAGTGCAGCGGGTCTTGTATACACCTGTAATCGGATTTCAAATTCTAGCACCCCATACTGCCTGATTTGGCTCATTACATATGTTGTATACTTTTAGGCCCCACTGCTTTTCGTTTAGAGAATATTGGAAACAAAATTTAGCGTAGCGATTGTCAGAATTCTACTGCTGGTAGCTGGTTACCATCAATTTCATCACTGACCTCATTATCCTCAGTATGTATGAACTTCAGATTCGACTATAGTGCCGACTTTTATATCTTAAATACATAAGAAGTTATTTAGGCTGAGATGAAGTTCGACTGCATTATTTGTATTCATGATCTGCCTACCTATGCCATACAACCTTTTTCAACACGTATTTCATTAATAATTTTCAATCCCACCAATTAGCTAAGGTCTGCGCGTTTACAAGATTCTCCACTCAAGTAATAATTCCTATGACTACTAATTTCTTTTGGTTTCTACAAATCAATTTCCTGACCAATATTAGCAATACAATAATCCACAATTCCACGTGAGCCCGCCCAGCTGACAACTAGTAGCATAACAATGAGCTTGAGTATGTAGGAAGGCATAGAAACATATGAATGTAAGTATATACAGACTGAATTACACACCTTTTCACAATCGCAACGCACACACGGTTGCACACCTGTCGTAAGTACGTAGCCCACAAATTACGCTCCATTGCGTACAAATCGAGCGCGCAGTCTTAAAAATAATAAATTTCCCCTATTTCAACAGATTGCAAGAAAATCATTTAGAAGCCAAATG
>NW_016173985.1:8023-11382 GCF_001687245.7 Rhagoletis zephyria
CGCTCCATTGCGTACAAATCGAGCGCGCAGTCTTAAAAATAATAAATTTCCCCTATTTCAACAGATTGCAAGAAAATCATTTAGAAGCCAAATGTTCAGCCAGAAGAAAAAAAAAAACAAATTGAAAAAAATATTGCATAGAAAAAATAACAGTTATCGACAGGAATGTCGACAATGTCGAAAAGCATATCCGGCTGGCAGTCAAGCGTTGAAGCTTCACGCAAAATCGTGTAAAAATCGCTAAATGCGCTAGGAAACTCACAAAAACTATGGAGGAGCAACAAATGAAAGCTTCTGAAGCGGAGGACAGCGCACAGAGCTCGGCAGAGCAATAGCAACGGTAATGGCTCAGCAATGGGAAACACAAAGGCAAACAACGCGAAACGATTAATATTCATTGTGTGTCGCGCGTATATCACTTTTTATTTCCTAGGCAAGCAATATGTGGTCGTGACTTTGTGGATATGGGAATTATGGAGTTTGCGGAGTGGAGTGGTAATGGTAAGTAAGAGAATCGAGGGATGGGTAGTGCTAAAAAGTAGACTAGTAGTCTGCGAAGTTGGAGTTGACTTTGTGGCACGGAATAATGCTTTTGATTTGGTTTGAATTGATTTAAGTATTCAGTTATACATAAATATGTACATACATACATATGAGCTCGGTTATCAGAGGCTTTTTGAGCGATAACTGTTTCAGTATTTTGAATCAACTTTTATTTTCCTTTGATGCCATTTTTATACTCATTTTATCGCAGTAAAAAATTATATATAGGGAAGTACTTGTATGTATATCAGTGCCGGAAATAATTTACACTGGACCATAGGGTAAATCATACATCAATTACAATTATGCTGGGGGCCTCAAATAACAGATACCTTTCTATTAAATATCTGATTACCGTTCTATACAACTGTACCTCTACTAGAATTGTGTCTGGAAGTATCCTACGAAACCTAAAGACATAGCTTTTTCCTCTTTTAATATACATGTTTGAGATATTTTGAAACCCCTAATTTGTAAAAAAAACATACATCTGGAAGCCGCATGGAGGCTCTTCCCTTTCCACGAATCTCGCTAAGTTAATAAGAGTTTCCGTATTGTGGATCTTGATCCTTCCAACAAGAAATTTACTTTTACTCCTCGCTATTAAGAAGTCAAAGTACCGCTATTGATGTTCGACCAGCTTGGGTTAAACTCCTGGAGAATCTCATAGAACTTAGCTGGGTCTGTTGGTGGTGCCAGTACCAAATCTGGCGTCCTAGGTATTATGGGATATCTCTGACCACTTTCAGATGAGCTTCAAGTACTATTTTGCTGACTGTGACCTTTTAATTATGATGAGGCATTCTACGTACCCCTGCAGCCAATCAGCATGGATTGTTCTACGTAAGAGTCAGCGCCAGTTTTGCCAATCCAAATTGGTTTATGGGTAACTTCACTGCTTGCATTTATGGCGCTAATGGTCTTCTGATATTTTGCTAACACAGTAAAGGAACGAATCCTTGCTCTGTGTGTTTTGCCCCCATTTCGGTGCCTTTACTGGGACTTTCTTATCGCTTTAGACAAACTGTGCTTTTCTATGCCAATAGATTCTAGAATTATTGACATTAGCAACTGAATGTCATCTCACTGATCAGTAGGTGCCCAGACGACGATCGGTATGTTGGACTTAGTGCGTATCTTTAGAAGGTTGTGCTCTGGGGAAAACTTTGGGTCTACCACAGGTCTTCAATTTTGACTTATATCCTTCCGCTGCGATTTCAAGAGACACTTTTCACCTTGGAGGTGAGCTGATGTTAAATCTTTGCACTGAAGGACTCCAGGTTCCTTTCACTTTTGTGAGTGGAGTTAACCTTTGAACTTTGGAGCTGGTGGGTTGGACTTGGTGTGTGCCGTCATTGAGGGCCTTTTATGCCATAACGGAGCTCGCTGGTGTTCCAGATCTAGTTGAGGCGAAGAGGATCCTCCGACCGGCCGCATGTCCTCTACTACCGGGTAAGGTCAGCTTGGCTAATCTTCTTTGCGGGTCTTATAATTATTTGATCTGACCCTGGAAAGGTAATTGTAAATGGTTTGGGCATTGATTTCGGGTAGAAAATTAGATTACAAAGATGTTAAATGTCCTTTTAAAATATGAAGGTGAGCGCACAGTGGTGCAAATGGGAAATTAAAAATACAAAGAGGTCTGCAGCTTACAATTCTTGGTGAATTTAAGTTTTTTATTGAAAGATAATTATAATTTTAAGAATTAAGCGCTTTTTCAATGTATTTTGGTTTTTGATAAAAAAAAATGGTAATCATAAAAATGTCCAACATCTGGAGAATAAGTTAAGTGATAAAAGCAAGTGGTATATCGAATTTTTGTTAAAATTTATAATTTTTCATTAAAATTTGATAATTCCAATATATGTATTTATGAAAGTTTAAAATTTTTTTTTACAAAAATTAGATAATTTTTGATTTATACTGTTAAAAAGTTTATAGAAAAACGACTTTTGAAAAACTGCTTTATCTTCCAAAAATAGAACACATGTAAAAATTAGAACCTTGGAGACAAGAAAAAAATGATTGCGGTGCAAAGGGTTTTTTTTTATTTTTTTTACAAATAAAAACTTTATAAGAGTAAAATAAATTAAAAAAGTAGCTCCTCAAACCTCTTAAATATTGAATTATGTTTATATTAAATTTTTTCAAGTAAAAATCTGAAGCACACTAGGCATTGAGCATAAAAAAGCAGCTGAAATTTCAAGAAAGTATCTGAAAATGATCTTGAAAACAAAAAATTTAAATGCAAATCTCTTAGTCACAATTATATTTATTATAATTTCTTAAAAAATTAGGTAATTGTATATTTTACGTGCAATTAAGAAAATACGAGTATCTACATATATACGCCTACTCGACCTACGTTAGCGCCACAAGTTAGACTATACTTTTTTCGATCATGTGCGTGAGTGGAACCTACCACGAAAAGCGATGAGCCTGCGATTTGTAAGCAATAACAGAACAAGCATAGCTTAGGAACGAGATTACTGCAATTTTAACTAAAACTCGGCGCACAGGGAAAAGCCAAATTACACACACATCCGCGCCCAGTTGCTACCACACACACGCCCAAATCACTGAGCGTCATTCGTGCGTGGCGGTTTTTGAATCTGGTTCGCAGAACCAACGAAAAAATTCTGCTGTGTTTGACTTTGCAATTTCAAACGTTTCTGCACTCGGGAGTATGCTCTTGGAAATTTAAAAAATCATCCGCTTTGTTAAAATGCGTTTTTTTTATTTATTTATCTAGTAACTAATTTCTTCTTGCTCGTTTATTTGTTGCTAGGTTGGTTGCTGGCTGGTTTGTGCTGCCC
>NW_016173986.1:0-11381 GCF_001687245.7 Rhagoletis zephyria
CGGTGACACTTTTACCTGAAAATTTTTTGTTTATCAGTGAGCTCACTCAAATTTATTGATTTTGGTTTGCTGGATTGGAGCCGCTTCGGCCGATGTAGTAAAAAGGCGAAATGTTTATATATTTCATTTGTCCCTCCTACGCGCTTCCACACTCTTCAGGGAGTATGTATACATAACAATTATTACATACACACATAATAGTACTTGAAAGTAAAATTAAATATTGACAAGAATTTTACATTAATTTGATTTGCATAGCTTGACAATAATACCACAACATACAAATGCGTAACAATTTCTTTTTTATGAAATATGACTAGAAAAGAATGTTTGAACTATTAATGAAATCATAAAAAAAAAATTATTACGCATTTTTCGTTTGACCATTTGCAACTTTATTTATCAATAAATTTTCTTCGTTGATAGCTTGATGTGTTTTTGTAAAAGAACAGGCTTTAACAAAAAAAAAAAAAATCAATTTACAAAAAATTTTTAATTTTAAAATTTTTTTCCCCTGTTAAATTTGCATTTTTTTCATTCACAAGTAGTTTTAATTTAGTAATTTTTTACGACTCAAGTTCATAAAAAATATATTTTCTTCGCACCGCACATGGGAATGTGCCGCCATGCTCGAGTTGTTAGAGGGCCGCTCTACCACTCGGTACGTTCAGGATTCGATACCTGGACCCATACACATAAAATAAAGTCTTTTTGTCCCAAGAACGGTCGCCCCGTGGCAGGCAAAGGCAAACCTCCGAGTGTATTTTTGCCATGAAACAAACTACCTTCTCAATAAAACCAGTTGTTGTTTGGAGGCATCAACCATCGGAGGAGATGCTCGGCCAAGCCCTTGTACAAGAATAGGTACACAAAAGTTTGTTTAACAGCATTTTCGCACTCACCTTAATTTTCGAGCCATAAAAAGATTTTGCAAAATTGCATTCGCTGTAATTAGGTTCCAACTATAATATCCCATTCCATGCTGGGCATATATTTTATCCATATTCTTTCAAATATTTTATATTACACTCCGCTAATTTTATTCAAAGACACTCATTGTTGAACATTTATATTTTTTATTAGCTCTCCTTTTTTAACTTTATCATACCACATTCTCTTATTAATTATACTTGTATCAAGAGTGCTAAACACTTGCCAACTTACTACTAAAGTATTGACATTAGCGCCCGAGCTTCTATTTAGTTGTGTATTATGTAGGTCATAGGTATTGTTGTCTTAGCACTTCTGAAATAATCGAAAAATCTACGTAATTCACTTTTGCAAGCAATGGCTATTCACATGACCCCAACCATTCAAGTTAACGCGCCACAGGGGACTGAACACGTCTTCGTTTTGGTAACTAAGTACGTTAGAACTCGCAAAGCGATAAGCGCGGTAACAGCAGCAACATCCTGCGTGTTTTTACTTTTGGTTTCGTAACTTCTGCATGGTAAAAGCGGGTGTCATTTGAATGGTAAGGACGAGAAATGTATGAATCAGTCCTATGACAATAGCAACTGTTCTTTGAGCTTTCCACCACGTTAGGTGAGAATAACTTTAATTCAAGTAAAATTGGTGTCTTTGCTAAACGGAAGTATGTACTTAGCATAAAGGTCTATCGGGTAAATATTCAACTCTGTAATTGTAGATAAATAAAGATAAACGTAGGCTGTGAATAAGTAAGTATAGAAATTTTATAGAGATAGCGTACACTTTTATAGGAATTTCAGAGACTTAGTACAAAGCCTAAACTATATACCAAGCACATAACATTCGAGTCTGGTACAACGATTGTCCCAAAAGCTTTATAATAAAATTTTCATAGAATTTTAGTGGTAGTTTTATAGGAAAAACTGTACTAATCGTAAATTTTTTTCTGTAGCAGATGATGAACTGATTTTATGCCTTAGCATTTGGTAAACTACAAGCACTGCAGGAAACAAAAAAAATGTAAATGTTCATTTCGGCAAAACAATTTTGCTACAGTGCACAGTGCGATATTTTTACAATCTCGGTGGGCAAAAATTATTTATGTGTACACTTGGGGTATAGTTAGGATGCTGATGTTCGATACACTATCCGTTTTTTTCAGATTAATCACTATTTGACAATTATTGCGAAATTCCTAAAAATTTTCGTTTGCTGAAATCCGGAAAGTTATATTTTCAATCATCATGTGTGCTTTGAACTCGCACAAAATGGAAAAAATATATTGTGGTACACTTTTGTTCACGCCTACAATGCAATTTTGAATAATCAAACCAATATACCTTAGTAAAAATTTTTTACAGAAATGTTGTTGTACATCAAACAGTTGTTAATATTTAATTAGTAGCTGTGTCTTGGTCTATAGCTACAAGTCTGACTTTTAATTGGATAGAAGCCACGTAACTACATATATAATAATATTTGTTAAAAATATGACGAAAAATGTCGATGTTTTCAACAAAAAATTTCTTACAAAATCCTATGTAATTTGCTAATATGAGAAAGCATAAAAGTGTTCTAGAGACCTATATGTATGTAAGTATATTTTTAAGTTATTTGTACAATTGTTAAAAAAACTCTTTAAAAAAATTGCGATTTTCGAATAGCTTTAGAACAATTTTTTCTTTATATCTATTCTACTTAGTAGCTTCAGTAACTCCGTGAAGCTTATTTTTTAGGCTTAAGAAAGCTCCAAATGTGAACATTTCTATCACGTTTATGGACCTCTAGCCATTCTTCGAAAAATTGTAAACTTGTAATTTACTGAATGCGAAAAATAGCTAGTATTTTTATAAACACAAATGACGCCGTTGGGATATATTAAAAATTTAGTCCGGTGGAATGAGGTGACATTTTACTTTCGGTATTTCATACGTGTTCTTGAAGCCCATTGCCACTATTGGACTTGAAAGAGCGGTTGCTTTCATATTCGGTTCAGGGTCCGTTTCCATAAAGATATCACAAATAGATGGTGCAACAAAATGTTTTCAAAGTTTTCCCTAAATGTATTGGGTATAAAACAATAATACGCCTTACAAGCTTGTGAAGCCTTCCATAGGCTTCCAGACAAATAATCAAAATTCTTCTTTCTAACTTATAAACTGAAAGCTTTCTAGCAAGCTTTGCTCCATTATGCTTTATTCGAAAAAGAAGCTTTTTACATAAATACTCCGTACACATATACCTATGTACATATACAAATGTACTTGCCGTTAACAAACTTCCAAATGCAGGTGAGCATTATAAACCAAAAAGACCAGTAACCACAATTTCAAATCAGATGCACTGCATTGGCGCTGGTAGTGGCGGACAATGCGGTTGGCGGTCGGTTGACGCGTTCACATTTGAATGGCTTAAATACATATTTAACTAAAAAGCAAGTGTAGGTGGTATTTAGTTGGTCCAATGAAGACACTAGCGCATAGAATAGAAGCATTGACTTTGGAGAAGAGTCAAAGTGTTGACAAAACGAAAGTGAAACTGAATGCAAACAAAATCATCAGGTGTTACCGCGTGTACTCCATGAGTTCGTGCACATGTAAATGTGTAAGTGTTAGTGGCACGCTGAGTTGACATGTGAGTGGGGTACCATAAAAAAAGGCAAAAATTTGTGTAAAGTTAAAGTGAAGTCATTGAAAGATTTGTGAGCGCTTTGGATAAGTACATTTGCTCTTAAAAAATTTGCTGCAAAATGTTCTGAAAATATTTAAATGCAACTGACAAGCAAAAGCCAAACGTGTCATTGTGCTAATTGTATAAGTGTCTTTGATTTTGCCGGTTGTGTTACAGGAAATCAATACAATAATGCACGTGCAACATTCAAATACATACAAACACACTGTGTATGTGAATAATGTACACATTGCAGCAAGGATGCGGCAAACGTTACTCGACTAAGCTATCGATGTCCGTGACCCCCATCATTGTCTACAATAGCAACTGTAGTTGGGACTATAAATGTGAGTGTAACGGTAACTATGGCAATAGCAAGAGTGTTTATACAAGAGGCAGCAGTAGCAAAAAAAATTAAGAAAGAAAGGTAAGTAAGGCAACTTTTATTACATATGCATGTACACATGTATAAGCATATTAGTGTGAGCGGTACCAGAAAAAAAACTTCGCCGTACACTTTCGAAAATAAGGTACTTNAAATTTTTTGTAATAGTTTTGGCATTTGTATTTGGAGGAAGCAATTTTTTTCTTGCAAAAATCATTTAAATTATTGCAGTACAACCCTTACAAAAAAAAAATTATAATACCGGATGTAGGTGTCACCGAAAAAATTAAAACGGCAAAGATTTCTTCCTAAATTGTCTTGCAAAAATATTCTAGACTCAGGGGTATAATCCGAACTTTTATTTTTGTTTGCTTGTAAGGTGCATATACGTGGAATACATAAATATTTGTAAAAAATATTAAATATTTGTATGCAAATTTTTTAAATTTAAAATGTTTTGTCACCTAAATTGATTTTTCGCAAACAAATACTTAAAAAACTGTTCTTATTCACAAAAAAACTAAATTTTTGGAGGTATTTTAAAATCGGTTCAGCTCACGTAAGTCTTAATATTTTTCCGAAATATTTCGGTGAAGGTCTTAAAATATAATAGATTTTATAATTCCCGGTGGAAAAACAGTACCGATTTTATTTTTTTTTGTATGGGGAGTGATGCAGTCTAATGTGTATGTATAAGTGAAAGTGTAAATGTAGTTGGCAGGCTCAAGTTCTGTTGATTTTTTCTATGCTTTTACTTTCTCACGTGGCGCCCATCATTTCAGCTGGCATACATATTTATATAGCTATTCATGTGTGCTTATCGATTATTTTGATTTTATCAAAATCGTTTTCTGAGAATTCAAGAACTTAAAGAAAAGGCTGTAAGTATGTAAAATAGCATGAGAAAAGTTGCCGCTCTCTAAGCAAATCATAAAATTTTTTCTCAAACCAAAATATTTTGTCTCAATTGGGTGCCATTGGTGAGCTGGTATATTTGAATCGATATCTGCCTAAGTCCACCATAAAACAATTTTAGAAAATTCGGGTGCTTTCTTTTCTTGCTGTCTATTCGACGTAGCTGATGCTAAACTGTAAAATATATTGAAAATATTTTGCGAAAATTTAATCGACGGTTAAGCCATATTAATAATACTTCAGTTTTTACGTTGTATTTAAGCTCATTTGAAACATGCCATATGGTATAAGTTAATTTTGAACCAGAATTTCCCAAATTGTCTTGTGGTGGACCTAGGCAGGAAAGATATGTATCGATATATGAGATGTCACAATAAGCAATTGAAAAGCACAATAAGGTTGGCTGGAAAGGACTTAAGCAATTGTGTTATCCGCTTATTGCTCTCTTTTTAACATTAAACCAACTCGTGGATACATGGCGTATGAGTAACATAATTTCCTGCTCATAGTATTTCATAGAAAAATTTAGCGACAGACCTTACGACTGTTCGATGAGTGCGCTAAAAATGTAGAATAGTGCAGCACAGAACAACATTTGACATTTATCGCAAGAAAACGCATCCGTTTAGTGGAAGAAAATTCTCACCGGACAGGCAGGTAGGTTTTTGATCACTAGTAATTATTTCAACTTCAGATGCGAATAGAAAGTGCCTCGTAATACTGAACATGGATTTTTAGCAATACCAGTCCTTTAAAGCAGCTTTGGAGTTTTCAGAGTTAAATTAAAAAAAAAATAGAATATGAAAGAAATAAAAATGTCCCTTCTAAAATATAATGAAAAACTTCGCCACTTTGTTTCGCACCCCATTTAAGGGTTTCTATTTAATCGGTAATCGGTAATCGTTGGTAATACTTACTGATAGAAAAATTAATATATTTTGAGTAAAATTCATTGTTCTCAAAGCTGCAGGGAAAGTTTTCCGCAGGATCGTGTCGCACGCTGAGTTTTCAGTTCCACTGAAAGAGAACAATAAATCCCCGCCGAACAGTGGTTCAAAACTGGCACTTCACTGCAGTTTTATAGACCATTAAATTTTAGTATAATAAACTGCAATTGGCTAGGATTTCGCGTTGATTTTAATTAATATGTATAACGAAAACTTTTATTGCCTACTTAGCATGCAGATGTGCTCAAAATGTTGGCGAAAAAAATTACTAAAAATCAGCAAAATTATTAAAAAAAACATTTCATCATACTAAAATTTAATGGTCTTTAAAACTGCATATCCAAAATTTTTTAAAGACAAAACTTTTTATTTTTTTTTTGTGATATTTTTTGTTTATAACATTTCAAATTGCTAATTATGCCACACTGAGTTCCATGCAATAACACGATATTCATGACACTTCATAATACAATAATGAAAGAGTAAAGGACCCCGTATGTTCGGTTTAAGGGCTGCAAGCGGGCGTCTGTCTTGCAGCAAGCGATATAAACGTATCCGGTTGAAAAGCCACTCATCCCAGTAATGGTTGTGCACTGGGTTTGGAACCCGGCACATAAAAGCCCTTACCAATGAAAAGAATACCCTCGCTCACGAATAAGGTAAGTCGTCAGTGGGAGTCCATCTCCCAATCACTTCGTGCCACTGCCTAAGAGGTGGTGGGATACTACCACCCACGCAGGAACAACTGGTATGACGAAGACTGCCGCGTGGCTGCTGCAGAGAAATACGTAGCACACAAAGCCGGCACGCTTATTCAAAAGAAAGAAACAAGAGACAGAAAGACTTGAATGCGAAGACCTTGAAATGCTAGCAGATAGGAATGCGAGTCGAAATTTCAGAAAGTAAGGCAGCAATAAAATGGTTCCAAGACCGGGCTGGTTCCTGTAGAGATGAAGACGGAAATCTGGTAACAGATATCCAGAGTTCACTTGAAATATGGTTGGAACACTTCTAAAGAAGAAGAAGAACTCGAACCAATGTATGTACAGGAATGAAGGTCACGTTCCTCCACTTGTCCAAGACGAGGTGAGAACAGCAATATGGCGGTTTAAAAATAACTAGGCTCCAGGAACTAAGAAAAACCGGCTGAGCTGTTCAAAAAACCGGCAACGTAGAGCAGACAAACCGACAAGCGGTTGTAGTGTCAAATAGGAAGAAGAAGAAGATGTGGAAATAATAACACCCCTACAACATTTGCTTCTCGAGTAATGTTAGCGTTACGACGGTTATGCTTGAACAGTTTTTTTGGTAAGGTGTGCAAGGACTACTATAAGTGTATATAAATATGTATATAAGTACCTTAGCATTTGCTAATGGCCATATAACATTCCACCAAATAAGTATGTACATATGTAGGAATAAAGTAAAACTTACGCTCGTACAAGAGAAGCTGAAAGAAGTAGATTTTCTTATTTATGCAAATATCTCGGCCAAGGTATCCCAAGATTCTTGAAATCAGAGTTTTTAAAATAAGCTTAAATACTAACACATTGCACTTTTTCTACAATTTGCCACTTGTCTCTTATTCATCCATCTGTGGCATCACTGCAATCAACTAGAGTAGATTTGTATTTTTGTATGCGTAAATACGTGCTTATGTACGTACATTAGTGTGGTCCTGAACGTACGAGCGAATTTTCTATGCCCAAATCTATATGCATTTTCTTTTTCGTCTTATTAGGCGCTGTAACGCCTAAGCACCTAATCATCATGTATGTTCTGCGAAAATTCCAAGTGAAGCCAAGTTTTTCTCCACCTAGTTTTTCCATTGCAAATGAGGCCCTCGGTTTCCTCTGCTTCCAGCAACGGGAATACCAAATTCAAACATCGTGGCATCCTTTTCGTGCTGTCGAAGGCGGCTTTTAAATCGACAAGGAGATAGTGTGTGTCGCGTTTCGAGTATTGGGCAGAGCAAAATTAAATTCCAGTCCGCAGATATACATTCGTTCGACGATATTAAAAAGTATTCCCCTTATAAGCTTCTCGCTGTCGTACTCGAATAGCTCAGCTGGTAGGCCATCATCCTCAGCAGCTTTGTTGAAGATAATTTCAGCGCAAGTCTTCTTAGCCCTTAACTTCAACCTAAAGTCGATCTCATAATCCTTTCGCGAAGACAAATTTTTAAAACACCCTAATGCACATGTTTAGATATATATGGGTAGTAAATTTGCATTCTCTCCTATTTCTCGTCTCACACTCATTAAAATTGTGTCAATGTGCCAATTTGTAACAAATATTTCCGCAGATGCTTGCGATGTGATACCTTAATTTTACGCACTGTATACTTCTTCAACAGGTTGTTCAAGGTTCTGTTCATTACTCTATGCATTCATGAGCTACGCATGTACTCGTACATATATATAAATACATACATAGTTACATGCATACCCTGCAGTGACAAGCTAAACCAGTCAGTAAGAATACCAGTTCATTAACTGGTAGGAACTGAAGCGCTAGCCTATCCCTACCTAAAGTAAGCTAAGTTAATGTAAATTATTTCAATTTAAAACATTCATAAAAAATAAATTTCAGCATTTATTTTTATTTGGAGAAAAAAACTATGTACCATAAAAAATGTGATGTTAAAAATCATATTTTTCATTTTAAAGTTTAGAATCCAGCTCTCAAGAAAAATCACAAGAAATATTTTTCATTATTTCTGTTGCTTGAAAAAACACTTTACTTTTGCTGTAAATTTTCTTGAAGAAATAGTAAATATACGAGCATATTTTTCACGAGAGCTGTAAACTGATTCAAGGAATTTTGATAGAAGAAAATTTTCTTTCCATTTCTTGTGCGTCATATTATACGAATTTTTCGTTTTTGTTGAGAGCTGTAAACAACTCTTAAAATAATTATGTATATTAAGTGCCATTTTCTCAAGTAGGTTTTATAATTTATCTGCCCTTCAAACATTTTTTTTTAGAACCAAATTTGCGTCTAAAGGGCAGAAATTAGTCTGCCTACCTACTTTAGAACATGGACCTAAAAAGTACAAGAAAAACGTGATATAAAAAAATTACATAACAAAACGAAAAAAATGTTCCTCTACCCAACGACTCAAACCTAACGCTGGCGGTCGCTGTGGTGTAGTGTGCCACCCCTAAGACTTGCTCAGCCGACCATTGCGGCTGCTGCAGTGATGCGAACAAAATTACATATAAACATAATTATTTTTTCACGCGAGATGATTCGGCATACTACCCCGCGAACTAGTATGACCGTACACGTATTTCAAAAGTGCTAATGCATAGCCCGATAGTTAGCATTTCGTAGGGCATCACCATGTTAAAAATACCAACTGCTGTCATAGAAAAAAGATGGAAGACGAACTAGTTAAGCTAAAGAGCTCACTCATAGAATTTGAGTTCACAACTAGTAGCTTTCTTTACCTGCAGGGTACTTAGTTTGTTCATTTGAATAAGTGTGTTTGCGCAGTTTGGCTTAGTCGCTTTGAAATGTCATTAAATTTGTTGCACGCTTTTAGACGTTAACTTAAATGTTTTAGAACAGTTTGTTAGTACTTTCTTGGGATACTGCGATCTTTTAAGTATGTGTAATTATAGCTGCATCGTTTTCAATTACACATGTTTCAGGTGTGGGAGCTGTGTTTTGTAAATATGTAGGTTAATATATGTAGATATACATATATATTTTTAATTAAACAGTTAGGTTCACTTTACAAGTTACTTCATAAACAGAAAACTATAATACTCACACGAAATAGTGCACATTACCCTTTTTGATATCTTCTCTATGCCATTAAAACATTCTTTTTTATACCAAAAATATCGTTAGCTGACATAATCAAGTAATTAGAGGTGCGCCTTAAAACTCGGTAGGATCTGAGCAGCATTCAAAAATATTTTTTCTGCTTAGCAAATATTTTGGCAAACGACTTGAAGCCGCCCATTCTCAGTAATAAGTGAACACACCCACTTTAAGTAAACGGCTATTTGTAGAGTTACAGGGTTTAAAGTTTTTCATGTATATAAGTTGATAGCAGCCATGGAATCCGAAATCGTGTTGTCGCAATTGACGGTCAGTTGCCAGTACAGGACTAGAGTGTTCTCACCAGCAAGATGAGTAAGACAAGCGAGATGAGCAAGACGAGCAGAATGAATGAGATGCCGAAGTTGTATCGAGTGAGGGAGGCAGCACGGGTAGTGTGTTGGGAGAAGTTGTTCTCGAGTGGGACTAATACAGGAAGTAAGGAAAACAAAGTGTAGGCAAATCGAGTACGTTGAGAAAGTAGAATATCTGGAGGTATGGCAAGTTGAGTAAGTCGGATGAGTCGAGCAGGTTGCACAAGCCTGGCGAGTGAGTATTACTCCGGTCTGTTCTTGGTGCGGCCCCTCGGAGAGTATCGTGGTGACTGTGGTTAAAACCCCAAGTGGATTGGCATGACAACCGGGTACCGGACTCATAGTACGGCAGAGGTTTAGATGGGCCTCGAGCAATTCCAATGTTACTTAGTGTGTCCACCCCACAATGCCAATTGGTACTGAAGTGCTTGCATTTCAGGGCGCTGATCAAGGCATTTGAATTGATCTGTTGTGCTTCTAGGCACCGTGAGGTTAGGACATTTTAACGACAAGTACTTACGATAAATCTCACTCGCAGTTGGAGCAATTGACCTTAAAACATTCAGCTATGAAAATCAACGTACATTTTATGTATTGTACAGTGAAGTTATTCGAGGAGAGTGGTAGAATAGTCGACCGAGAAAAATCTGGCCGTCCCCCAACCATTGAAGCTTGAGACGATCATATCCCTCGCACATCATAAAATGTGTCTTGAAACTCAGTACATATAAGAGACACACCAGAATTTTAGGCTTTGAAACAAAAACCTAAGCCAAAATCTAAAACCCTGCTTCGCTAGAACGTGAAAAACGGTCACAGAGAATTTCATTCACGGATGAGGAGATTTTCACTGTAACAGAATCGTTTCATAAACAGAAAGATAGGGTGTATGCTCTGTCATTACGACATGCGTCCGAACTCGTTCCGAGGGTTCAACGTGGCTATCACCCAATCTTTGTGATGGGTTCAAAAAGACTTCGTTCCACCTCATAGGGAAAAATCGATAAAAATCCCTCTCGGATGATTAGAGCCGCATAACTGAACCGCACATGAACAATTTTTGCAAGAGCGTGCAATTGTCGGCGTATAGCGAAAATGCTGGAATACCGAAATGTTGTGTTGTCAATGAAAAAAAGCACAGTAATTTTATTTCGATCCCTGCTGAAGTCTAGAAAGAAGAAGTCTGATGAGGAGATGTGGTGATCTCCGAAATAGCTGCTAAATATAACTTCTACCGCTTAGACTTTGTTGCTTTTTCCATTTTTTCCTAATAAACATAATCGTGGTACAAAGCTCAATAATAATATTAAAAATAAAAATGCAAATAAGCCGCAATAACGTTGACAAATAACGGGTGATTTTTTTGAGGTTAGGATTTTCATGCATTAG
>NW_016173988.1:0-3136 GCF_001687245.7 Rhagoletis zephyria
GTTTACATTTAATATGTTAAAAATAAATAAAAATTAAAGCGCTTGGTGCCAGGGAAATTCAATATTTCATAATTTTCACTTTAAGCATGCAATTTCAATAACTAACTGAAGCTCGACTTAACGTTTAACGTTTAACAAAAATGTGAGTGCCAAATATTAATTTATTTCTTCTACAATAAAATCTCCAACGCCTTGGCACTATTATAGAATGACAGAATATTTGGATTCCATAACATGAGCAATTCCTGGACTTCAGGTCTTATCTATCGGAATAAAAGTTACACATGATCGGTTAAAAATCAAAAAGCTCGTACCATCTGAACGATGACAAAACAGATTCCACCATTAGGAAACATTTGGAAGAAAAATTATGCCGGTGGTGAATATATTTATCCAACTCTGGTGTTTAGAGTTACGCTGAACAGGAATAGACCTATACGGACTCGTCATCCAGATGTGAGATATGCTATCCTCAACCTATTTCATTGACATAAAACATAACTGATGTAGTGATATCCTTCTAGTCAAGCTGTCAAATCGCCTTCATATACTCCTTAAACATGCTGAGGCCTGCTACCTCGTAACTATTTGCTTTCTCAATTATTTAACGGATGGATGACTTCCCAAACTTGGAGGGAGCTAAATATTATATTCATTCTTAAGGCAGAAAAACCAAATCACTCACAGGAGAAAATCTTTAGGGCAATAAATAATTATTTCGTCATTTATTCAGAAGACAATTGAAAGACCCTCATTCCGAGAAATGCATTGAATCGGCAGCATTGAAGGAGAATTCAAAAATACATAGACGGAAGCAATATAACAGCACGCGTTACATGTATTGACTTCTTTCTTGTGAGCTAAGTGATCCACATACCTAAAGGGTACAGAGTTCATGAGAAAAAGAACTACCAGAGGCAACCACCAGGAGGGGTAACAATTCTTGTGTTCGCCGATTAAATAATATCTAATAAGCGCTAGATGACATCTCTCAGTAGAACAACGAGAGCGGCTACAAATCGTTACTAGTCTTGTTCACAGGAAAACCTAAAGCTATCGCCTCTTATCAACCAACAAAAATATTTTTGTATCATTCGGACTTACGACACCTGAAAAGAGCTTTTGGAAAGCAACGTATAACCTATAGTAAGTGCGTGAAAGCTATTGGACCGATTACAAATCTGGTGCAAGCATCTAGATAAAGGGAACAAATAGAAAGCTACAGGGAAAGTGCAAAGGCTCATAGTATGCCTTCGCATAGAAGGAGCGGTAAGCAATGCACCCCAGGTGGGACTTCAAAGTGAACTTCAACCTGCGCTCAATGCACATGTTTATTCATAGAGTGGCTACAAAGAGCATCCTTAGGGTAAAGGAGTCAAAATGTGAAAATTTACTTACATTTTCGCCATAAAAAAAAATACAAAAATGGACGGTAAATCCTAGCTACTTCCAACTGGCATTTTATTATACTCAAATGTAATTAGCTATACAATTGGCAAAATCCAAAAAAAATCTGATTAAAAATTTTAAAAATTGTATCAACATGTGAATTTTCATAATTGTTCTACAAAATTTGAAACTTTGATTTACAAGTTATTTTTTAGTTAGTAAGCAATATTTTCATAAAAAAATTATAAAAAATTTTAAGCAAAGCAAATTAGGCAAAACTTGCTATAATGTCTTTTCCCCATTTACTTACTCGTCACCGTAGATGGTACATAATTTTAACAAATTTTTCTATGGGCAGCTCAACATAAAAAAAATAATCTGACCATTGTGAGCTTCATTAAACCCAGTACGTACAGCAAATACCAACATTTAAATTCCATCAAAAACCCAAAAAACTTTTCCATTTGATTCAATAAAATCAATATGACACATAATTATAATATGGCGTCAAAACAACCGCTATCTACCACCATAGCAATCAGCCGGAAAATTGTTGAATAAAATTTTATTGCAAAAGTTTTGGATAATCGAAACAACAACAAAAGCAATAAAAGTGGCAGAAATTAAAAGCGAAAACCATCTACAAAACTGGACCAACGCAAAATAAAAAACGTTTTGTGTAGTAAGCCGACAGTTAAGGTCAATAAAACAGGCATGGAAATGAAAGGGAAAACAAACTTCATTTTTTGCCAACAAAAAGTTGCGCTCGGGAATGCATAAACAGGGAAAACGAAAACGACAACTGCACTTAAAACCTTTTTCCCTCTGCTATATTGTTAATGAATTAAATTGATTTGTGCTCCATTATTTAAAGATAAAACGCACCTACCTACATACATACATAGTTGGTGGTAGGGTAAAAAAATCTTTGCCTGCCGACAGCCACTTAACGGCAAATCTGTGATCAATCGCACTAATCCATTTTCTTCTTTTGTAGCCTTACAAAGAGTTTATTTTTTCTTGTAAATATTACTGATTTTCCTCTGTTCTCTTCTTCTTCTTCTACTACTCGCTGACACAGGTTCAGTCCGACACGTGCGCCAGCACCGTGGGATGGTATACGCATTTCGGACAAGTACAGTCCCGTTTGTCCGCAACGTCTGCCCAACATACAAAATGAGACGGCGGCGCTGGAGAAAATGCCAAAAGGGCGGCTGGAGTATCTAAAAAGGTTGCTGCCATTCTTGGAAAATCAATCAGAAGACTGCCTCTACTTGAATATATTCTCGCCAATTAATGGTAAGTGAGAGCGGAAATATGAGAAGCAGAAAAAGGTGCCTGTGAAAAAGTGCAAGCATTAAATGTAGAATTTATGTAATTTGGGTGATTGCATCGTGGACAGGAACCGGTTATTATGGATGGTTTAAAAATGTCGGCAGGCAGTGCATGGACTTTCCGGTTCATTCAATTTGAAGGGATTATTTTGGTTTTAATGGTTTGATTGATCATTTTTTAAATTAATTCTATTAAACATGAGCAAACACAATAAGCCTTCGGCGTTTTGAGAGGAATGTATTACTAACCGATTTCTGATTGGACAAACAACGTGACTAAAAGCTCAAGCTTGGCAATAATACTGCTATTAGTAGATATTCTATAGTTAATAGTATTAAGCGGCAATTACATATTATTTTTAATTCTGCGCCAATCTAACAGAACTTTGAGCTGTGTGGAAAAGCGCTATATC
>NW_016173988.1:3817-11377 GCF_001687245.7 Rhagoletis zephyria
GTGTTAAATATTTTGGCCATAAATGTCAAATCAAGTCGTTGATAATACACCCAAAGGCCAACTCGAAATGCTCCTGAACATACAAAAACTCGACATACATACATTACATTAGTGTGTACTTCTGGTATGTTAAGCCATTTCAAGTTGTTTGGTATACTATACATATTAAAAGTATGGGCGTAACGTGTCTGCGGGCTTGAAAGATATACATACGTGCATACATACGTAAGCAATGAAAGAGGCGTTTTCTGACAACAAAGCAAGGCCATAAATAACGTGTAAACGAGAATAAGTGAGCATACGTATGTATGTATATGCATGTATATAATCCAGAAAATAAGTCATGAAGAAAAAGTTCCAAAGCACGAATTATTAAACAAACTCATTTCATTGCTTTTTTATACACTTGATGCGAGGAGGGAATCAATAAAGCATAAGCAGCGCGTAAAACATTCTTTGAAATTTGTTGCCGGAAATAAAAATACATATAACAATGTGGGCGTTGTATTTTTCACAACTTTATAATTAACATGCGGAAGAGTAATGAAATGCCTACGATTTTCGAATGCGACTACTTAAGATGAAAGTCACTTTTAAACATTTATGCATATACCAAAAAGTTTATTGTACGTATAATAAGCTTTATACAAAGCTAATTCTGTTATTATGTGGATTTGAAGGCGACAAAAGTTATCTACATTTACTAGCACATAAGTGCATTCCCGATACATGTACTTAAAATGGACTTAAGCAATTTCTCAGCATACAGTAGCGCCATATACGTACATATGTATTCATTAGTTTACCAAATTGCGAAAATAGTTTTCGAAGAATATGCGCCAATTCTCACTGTTGCGCCCTCTGGTGGAATTTTTAAGCAGCAATAAAAGTGCAGAAATGGATTCCTCATACCAAAAAAATCCCTTATAGCATGTTTTTATACGTTTTAAATGCTAAGAAACCTATTTTAGTAATTTGGCAAACTTCAAATTGATTTTAGATCCATCGTTTCTTCGGAAAATTTGCACATAATTACAACTACAATCCTTCAGTGCTATATGCGCATAGTCGTGAAAATCTCCCATACAAATTGACTCGCCCTTGTGTTCTCATGCACGCATTTTAAACAATTGTGGGATTCTCGACTAGGCTTGTTCGACTTCACTAGAAAGTCGACTTTCGACTTTTCGATCGACTCTGTACAGTCGACTTTAAAAGTCGACCGATCCACGAAGAAAAGTCGACTTTGTTCGACTTTTTTAATAAAAATAAAATGTATTAAGTATACTCTGCATTTAACTCGTATATTAGCTATAAATATAGGAGTCAGAATACGCCCAAAATATCATGATTTACCAGTGGTCTTAAGAATAATCTGTAATTTAGTGAAATTCAATGCTAGGTAAAAAAAAAAACAGACACTAAAGGATGTTTAAAAATTTTGAAAATTGTTTCAGTTATACAGCATGAAAATGCTTATTTTTGAAAAAAAAATAAATTAAATTCTCACAAAAAAAGATTCTAAAAATTTTTTGAATCGATATTTGTTAATTGCGGACAACTTTTTGAAAAATGTGGCCCTTCCGATGGAGCAGAATTGGCGGGTATTGGTAGAAATATAAGTGCCACTTTATAAGCATGGATAAATATGGGAGTAGCCCTAGCACAGCTAGTGGATTGGGACTATCCACACGACTAATGTCGCATATTAACTGGAATCCTACCAGCAACGTTTTTAGCGGTGTTTAAAATTTTGTACCTTACGGATTGGTCAAATTCGAACCAAAGACTGTCTGTAAAAACTTACATAAACTCAAGCAGAAAAACTTTCTGGCATGAAATTGTTAAAATAAATATAATAATAATATAATATGTTTATCTTACCTCATTATTAACTGAAGATTGTGGAGACAAACGATTAACAAATTTGAGGAATTTGTTTTCGTATAATAATTTTATGCCCTGCTCTTAAATGATTTGTACTGTCATCAAAATTCAATTCGCTACCACACTTTTCACATTTCACTTCAGTTTTATTGACAATTTTTTTTAAATACGACCAAACAGCACTCCGCGCGCTTGTTAGAAGATCAGTTTTTATTGGCAAATAAATTTAAAAAAAGTCGAGAGTCGAAAGTGAAAAGTCGACTTCAGTCGACTTCCATAAACTGAAAGTCGATCACTAAAATACGACTTTCAGGAGTAAAAAGTCGATTTTGGTCGAAAGTCGAAGTCGACTTTGCCATCCCTATTCTCGACTCTTGTTAAGTGTCGTAATGTCTTAAAGTATAAAAAACATATGGGTCAAAATAGTTTTAGGGGGCTCGCTATTTGTGATAAAAGCGTTTTATATAATTTATCGGTTTAAAAATATTTTGGTATCGTCACAAACACACTAATCCATTTTAACCGTTATTTAACATAGACACATTTTAAGACTTTAAGACATTACATTGATTTTTATTTTTATTTATTTATTTTTTTTTGAATTCGATTGTCAAATAAATACGAAAGTTATTCGCATCCAACTTTTAGTTTTAATGTGAAATTTCATAATGGAACAAAGAGCGGTCGTCAGAAATAATCCAAGCTTTCTGAAAATAATTGTAGCGGGTTGTGGAACTTGATTCTTTTAATATGAACCTGCTAATCATATTCTTTTATTGAATGAAAAAGTGACTTCGCTGATATCCCAAAACTGAAACTAGATTTGAAAAGCTATTTGTTTGGTATTTTCCAGTCATTCAATCAACTGTACCACCCTATGCTAGAAACAGCAATAAATTAGAACATGCCGTAGATATATAGGTTTAATGAAAACTTCGCATGAAAATTGTCGAAAGTTACATAAAAAATTCTCTAATTTACACACAAAATGGCAAATTTTTTTAATAGAAAATGCGTTTTTTTTAATTATTCTCAGCTTTGAGTAAAATTATTTTGACCCAAAATATTTGGAAAAAAGTCCTAAGGTAAGGGACAAATGTTGTAATCACTTAGAAGAAGGCGAACTTATTGCAGAATATGTATATGGCTGCCACTGCGTATGAGTAACATTAAGGTGCACGGTATTAAACATTGAAAACTACTTTAGTCATTATTTATCATCATCTCATATTTAACGAAGATCCTTGAAACTTTTTCATTTTTGGCTTCTAATGGATGTTAAATTTAAACTTAAAAAAAAAATTTTGCTGAAAATAAACTGAACTTAGCTTAAACAGACTTTTATTAAATATGTTTGTACACGTGTATATGTATGTATGTCATACTAATAATGATACTAATCGAAATATGCGCCATCACACGCTGAGTCTTTTAGTTCATCTGCTTATCTGGCAATTTAAACTCAAAAATAGTAATTGCCTGCAGCAGCATATTTAAAATACCGCACTGCAACAAAACAAATCCAATTTTGCGTAAATTAGATATTCTCCATAGGACAATAGCAAAAATTTATAGTAAATGCCGAAAGCAATAGTCAAAATAATGCTGCTAACTATTTAGTACACATTGTCCAAATATTAGCAAATATGTATGTACGCACATGTTTGCCTAATCAAATGTAAAGAAACTGGATATAATCACCGTGTACATGTGCAAACATGTTATTTTATTTGTTCGCCACAATGCTCCGCATGAAAAGCAAAATAATTGAGTATTTACTGCTCAACATTTTTACTAGAACCAATCAAAATATCCTTTCGGCATCATTTGTCGCATTTTCATTTGACTGAATTTTTAATTAAATTTTAAGTATTACTTAACTACCTAGTAGACATACGGCTGTGCTTGTTTGCATCATTGGAAGCCTTCATTTGCATAGAAAACAACCGTGAAAGATTTTGAAAGATTTCACACTACAACAACTTCAATTGAGCACAGAAGTTTATGGCGAATGATCTGAAGTAAACCAAATTACAGGTTTTTGAGATTTATGCTAAAAAACAATCCCAATGAGCCTGATTTTAATATTTGGTAGAATAAATACAATATTCTTTACTCTTTCATGTCACATACTTTTTTTAACAATAACAAAAGAGGAAAACGCAGCTATCCAAGGCGCAAAAAACAAAAAAAAAAACAAAAACCTATCAAGAAAAGGACTATGTTCTCTTTGACGTACGTCAAACGTCACTGCATTACAGGCGAGCATTTTCAAATTACTCCAACATGGCACAAATAGACCACACATGGTCCAACGATTTTTTCAGGGTAATTTTATTGCCTCAAGTGCATCTACTTACATACACATGTAATTGTGCAAACATTCGCAAATAGTTATATTCCGATTTTCAGTACTCAGCAGTTTTATATTGCTGACTGTTTTCGCTGCATGCGAAAATACAATTCGTTTTTTTTTTTTTTTTTTTTTTGTTGAATGCATGACAAATGATATTGTTGCTCACTTTGCATTTTCTGAAATTGATAACGCTTCAGGCAGTCGCTTTTTCAAACATCCATCAAATATCAACACATGTATTGAAATAAACTGATTATTAGATATTTGAAATATGATATCGTTGTTTAAAGTACAAAATTGCATATGTGGGGTTGCCACATTTTACAGGAGAGAGTAAAATTTGTCATATTCCAATACTATTCTCTCGTTTTTATCTAATTATCTCTACCTTTTGATACATATAAATATTGAAATTTTGGAACGAATTGATAAGACTTCATGTCAGGAGCTTCCGGTGAGCACATCTCATTTTTGGCACAAATGTCAGTTACGCGGTTTTGCGCTTTAAACAACGATATGCATATTTTCCCCTATCGCCATTAATTACTGCTGTTCGCATTTATATTTATTTACTGTGTTGAGTTGTGTGAAGCGGGCAATGAAAAGCTTTCCCTCCCCTATATCCTATCTAGATAACTTGCAGCACAGTGATGCCCAAATTCGTTACGTAAAATAGTATATTATTAAACCACTCTATGGTGACATCACTATATGGATGGAGCCAAGTCTATCCAAAAACGCTTTTGATGGTGACCTACTCATTTTAGAAGAAGTTAGGACAAAATAAATCACCGACTTATAAATCGCAGAGGCAGTGTGGCCTTTTTGTGGATATAATGGGGTCTCGCGAGTATATCGTGGACTCTCTTCACTCTACATACATTTGCCATATCGCGGAATATAATATTGGGTGCGTTCAGAAATGCATCAAGCCAAAGCATCAGTCTCTTTTATTTCTAAACTATAATTGATGGAAATGTCTTGTTTACGCAACTAAGTTATAATTCGGCTTTTAACCGTGGTTGCGCATGTTTGACATGTCTATCAGTTATAGTTTAGAAATAACAGAGACTGATGCTTTGGCTTGATGCATTTCTGAACGCACCCATTATCAGAATACATTCAAACTAAACCACGATGAAATGGCATTCGAAACTGAGCACAATTGACAAAAGCGTTGGCAGATCAAATTAAGTTGCGTCCGTCTAGTCGTTATCGTAAAATAGAAACTAAAAAAAAAATTCCATTTACCTAGATAGGTAGCTATATAGTGTGGCGGATGCATCGTGGCCCTTTCCAATCCCGTTTGGACCACGTCTGCTAGAAAATTCAAGAGGTCTCACTTTGACTCCATATTTCGCGAACTTTGTATAAAAATTCTTTAAGAAGCAGCTTGCTGGTGGCTTATGGCATACCAATGCATTCATTACAAGGAAATTTTTTTTCCAGATCGTGCCTTGCCTTGCAGGTTCGTCTGCCATACAGTTTCCCTCTATGTCCTTATGACCAGGGATCCAAGTGAGGTGAAATCTGTTCAACTTGGGCATCTTCTGTATCTCCATTGGGTCTCGCTTTAAAGCTTATATACCAGATTACTGAAACCTCAGCTTGAAATATGCTGCAGTAGTCTGGTAACCAAAAAGACATTTTTAGAGGAGGATTTCGTGAGAAGACGCCAAGACGCCTCCTGCGGTCGAGTTTAGAGCCTTCTGTGTAGATACTGCCAGATACTGGAATGTTAATATCTTCTTCCCACTCCTCCCTGCATGGGTTACTGGTGATTAAATTGCTTTCCGGTACCTTTCACCTACAATGGAACCTCATATCGGCCACTCATATTTGCAAAAAAAGCTGATCAAAATTAAGTTCAAAGTCTACATCAGATCTACGATCGTCCTTAAACTTCCACTCTGACCCATATTTAGGTACCCGCCGACTCACTCGTGAGCAATGTCTTACATAGTGTAGCATCTTAAAAATAATCTCTCTTCAAATCATTTACTTTTGAACAGGAAATTAGGAAACCTTAAGTGACAACTAACTGACTGAATTTTTGGTAACAGCAAAAGTGAAAGAAGGCATTGCCAAGTTTTCCAAGCTTAAGAAGTTTTTGCTTCACAAGGTATGCACACACAGAGTTTCTGAGAAAAAAATAACTCTGAAATAGCTTAATGTATGTATATACATACAGAGAAGTTTGTAGGTTGATATATCTACACATACATATATACAATCTTTAAATATTACTTTACAACTTTCGACGCTGCTTTACTGCTAGCCCGCGGTGGTTAGTAGCACGCCGTGCAAACTTTTTGATTGAAAATTCTAATTTACTTGCGGTTAGCAAATTTGAAGTTTCAACTCCGCAAGGAACACAAACAATTTAGCTCATTCTTCGTCACTTTTCCTATGGCTTGGTGTTGTTGGAATGCCAGTGAAATTGATTTTATTTTATTTTTTTATTTAACTTGGTTTATTTGCATAAAATTTATAGGTAGTGTAGAAGAATGTGTGTTTGTTGTCCCTTTGATCCCAGAGCCATAGGCTGGAAAAATTTAATCCAACCAAAACCCCAGTTCCGATGAACTAATCCAAAGCTGCAAAAGGGTTCGAGCCGTTGAACCGAACCGACCGAATTTTCCCTTCGCATACGTATTCTTAACTGTTGTCATTGTAGGATATCGACTATACAGTAACCAATCTCTCCAAGTTCCAAGTGGTCCTTGCAACTTTTTTACCTATATGTACCGAAACTGAGATGATTTCAAGCAAAACACGCTAGTATCAGAATAAATTTTTGAAAACCATCTTTAGTGCCACCATTAAAGTTAACTATCTGAGAAATAACTACGAAAAATTAGGGCAAAGTACAAACCTTAAAATGCGCGCAACGAAACGAAGCTTAAATATTAAATGCCTTTACAGCGCTGCGGATGGGATGGCGACCGCTTCACGAATGGACAAATAACAACTTCCGAAAAGCATGGCAGCAAATTAAAGCAAATTAAATCAACACGTGCGCCCAAATAGCTTCACTCACCTCAGTGCAGTTGATCCTGCGCCATGTCCTCGTTTTAGTCCCATTGCTCCTGGCGCCATTTTCATATTCATGCTGCTACGACGCGACCTTAGAGTGCAAAACAAAAAAACCAATAATAGAGGCAAAAACAAGAAAAGATTACAAGAACTACGCGTAAGCGTCTCAAACCCGTAATAGAAAGAACTGCTGCTTTCAAAACGGAAGCGTTTAAGGAAGGGGCGCTTGAAGCGTTTTACGGGTGTTTGCTCATGAATTTTTATTTTCTAATTTTACTTTG
>NW_016173989.1:0-2566 GCF_001687245.7 Rhagoletis zephyria
TTTACGGATCTTCAGTCTTCAAAGTAATGTTCAGTCGCAATGGAGCCAATGTGATTCAGTTTGAAAGCTTATGTTCGGCCTTGTCCGCTCCGCCAGAAGTATTTTAGCGCAAGATAGAGCAGGACAGTCACAAAGATATCGGTCCAAACTTTCAGCAGCTGTGGCAGAAGTCATTAATCAGTGACCTATTATAATTCCGATTACTTGCCTATTTATGTAGAGGATGTTCTAGACGAATGAGTGAGTTACACCTATTTTGGCGAAACTGGGCCAGATTTGGTGGGTCGTACTACGCGTGGGTTTTCCGACCATCTTTTTTTTTTGCTTTCTCTTCGAAGTGTGATCAAAAGCCGTGTTTTGGAATTAGATAGTGGTATGTCGGTATCGTGAAAGGAGTTGACGTCAGATAGAGTGGTTCTCTTTCTCGTAAGCTCGACTTTCATACACAATGTGTGTAGTAAACTTAGTAGCTAACTTGTTATGAGCTTGTCTGAATTCTACCGCCATTTTTGACGACGTTTTACAGGATTTCAGTGACCGTATAGCTGCTTAACTATGGGAGTGGGAGTGATTACTGAAGGCAGACTTGGAGAAGAGTCGATAAGCTAAAGTGTATCCTTTTTTACAGTCGCGAGCTCTACGTGGGAAGACGCTGTAGTGGTGTCCTTGGTGCTTCCATTGAGTTTGCAAGCTTTACTCGTCATCGTCCAGCTTCTGCGCCATCTGGCATTGTTTGTGGCGATCATGCTGAATTTAATTCACTTCACTAGTTCACAATAGTGTGTGAATACGCGAATGCTCTTTCTTTATTGCCAGGAGGTCCTTGGGGGTGTTTTCGTTTACCATAAGATTATTTCTTATTTTACAAAGCTGGAAAACACTGCATATTCGAGCCAACATTAAATTGAAGAAGTCATAGGAAATTACATCGCCCTGCTTAAAGCTCATCCTTCCCAATTTTAAAAGAGATTTAAGCTGTGCTCAATGTCACTTCATATAACCGGATTCGTTTTGCGGGGTTCCCAATTTTAGAAATGGCTTCCGAGTAGCCTCTTTCGATGAAAATGTGGTGTGTGTCGATTCTTTTATCTAACTGTGAAAATCTGCCCAATGGTTATTCGAAGCGGAGTTTAAGCAGCGAACCAAATTAAAGACCGGGCGGAAAATATAGCAGAGTGGTGTAATGTAACCTTTTCAAAGTAGTCCATCTTTTTAAGTCTCTTAGTTATTTGATAAAAGTGCGTGAAGCTCCCAATCAACTACATCAGCAGTGATTAGTCATTTTTATAAGCAGATGCAAATACATATGTATGCAATGCATATTATGTATGTACATATTTTTCGACCCTTATTCAACAGCCAAAATTTTGTACCAAGAATTCCCTGTAGGGAAAGCTAGTAGTTATGAGCTAGGATGCTATCAATTTGCGTTTTAGACCCATTAGTTCACGTTGTATCCTTTTTCAATGTTATCAACTGGCTCCCGCATCATCACCCTACCAGTAGAAATACTAAATAGTAGCATCATACCAGTTGGCATGATAGACTGCCACTTCATCCCCCGTGAAAAGCCATTTTGCTCGCAGCGCTGCAACAGGGGCAGTGGCGAAAGAGCAAAACTCTGGTGCGTCATTCGAGAGATCCGAGTTCGAATCTCAGACAGAGGATTTTTTTATGTATTTTATTTATTTAACGTCTTGTAATTTTTAAATTGTAGTGTTTTAAAAAGAAAAAACAATTATTTTAATATTTAATATTTTTATAGTAGTTGAGTACTTAGGTTTTTTCCTAGTGAAATTAAATTTGAAATTATTAATTTATATTTAAATTGAATTTTGGCAATTCAAAGACAGATGTGCTAATAGCATAAGTTGTTCTAAATCGTCGAAATGGTAGGCCGCCGCTTTAGCACATACTAGTTAATGAACTGGTATTTTTACTGGCTGGTTTGGCATTTCACTGCGCAGAACCGGAATAATTATAGTCCATAACGAACTGGTACGACATCTTTATTGAATACCAATTTTCGAACTGGAATTTCTACCGACTAGTTTACTTTTTTTCTACGAGGAATTGGTAAACTTATAGTTCTCAACGAACTGGTATGACTTTTGTTCTTAAATAAAAGTTCATGAACTGGAGTTTCTGCATACTAGTAATAATAACGTAGCTAAAATTTCTAATCTTAATTCGGATTCAAAAAACTAACTCGCAAGTCTAATTTAAGTATTTACTATCAAAACGTTAGAGGTTTGAATACCAAATTAACTGACTTATATTTAAAAGGTTTTGACTGCAATTATAATATTATTTCCTTGACCGAAACATGGCTCAAACCTCATATTTTTAATTCCGAAATTCTTCCAAATGAATATCAAATATACAGGAGTGACCGCGTGGGCAGAATCGGCGGTGGTGTTCTTTTTGCGGTGCATTCATCGATACCATCCGAGGAAGTTAGTCTTCCTGTCATTGAATATACCGAATTTAAATGTATACGTGTACAGGCTGGAAAGACTTATATTTATTTAGCTCTTTGCTACATCCCTCCTAATTCTGCCGTATC
>NW_016173989.1:4471-11377 GCF_001687245.7 Rhagoletis zephyria
TGTCAAGACACTTTCGACCTCTATTTTTAAAGCCATGCAAAACTAATTTTGAACTAAACGAATCATTCCGTGGTTTATGTCAAGATTTTAACTGTCATTCCAGCACGTTTGACGTATCGGACTCGATTTTTACTATAAAGAAAACTATTATTTCCACTCTCAATAATTGAAATACTATCTTTAGCATATCCAATCAGCTGATGAATTTGATTCTGTAGCTGAATAGTTTTAGATCTCGACACTTAACAAACTCCTGTTTCCACTACTCGGCACGAAACAAAAAAAAAAAAGGTTCCGTACGTCATGCGGACTGCGCCCCTCGTGTCGGTTGGGCGGGAATGGAGGGTAAAAAGCCGTTGGGATTAATTAATTAATTAATTAATTTTCATATATGTATGTACATACATACACGCATAATAGATACACATCCCTGCAGGGAAACCACGGACTAGTGAATCAAATTTCTAGTTTAGTACTAGCTCTTTATCGCCAAAAAGGAACTAGTCCGATAGGAGCTAGATCCCCACCAGTCCAAAATCGGCGAAAAGTGGTACTTTTAAAAACTAATTTTTTCAGTTTTTTTTCACTAGAAATCGATATCTAAAGTGACGAATTTAGAAATGGTTCGGAACTATAGAAAAAGAGATGCAGAACGAACTAGATCTTATTTGTCGAATTTAGAACTAGTTCGGAACTATCGAAAAAGGGATGCAGCAGGGCACTTGTTTACTTTACATAGATATGTGTTCGGTGGCTTTTTTGTTCAAATACGCTTCTATTCTGCATTTCGCAGATACTTTTTCATAGCTTGGTAATACAAAACCAAAATTTGCGTTAACATTTCAACATCTTGGGACCATCTGGAATCTAACCAATAACAGCGAGCACCTCTGCAAACTCAGCTACAGCCAAAGGTATGTAAACGTACATTTCTTACAATCATTCAAACAAATTTAATTTCAAATTAAAAACCAGGGTACGAAAATAAACTGTACAAAACAATTCCCATTTGCTCATCGATCATCATATCATTTGTGGTTTTGTACAGTTTTGTACATAGGCAGAAACAAATTGTAAGATTCACTGTCATTTTCCCCAACGAGAAACGTTTGCTTTTCGTTTGTGACAATTGTACCATAGGGTACGTTTTATATGTATGCAAACGTTTCAATTACGTGAAAAATATTTTTTTCTGTAAATTTTTATATCCAGTTCAATTAAAAAAGATGTACTACATACATACATATATTTTTCTCTGCACGATTCATTTCGTTTGTTGTTTTGTCTGTAACTACTAAACTGCTGTAGTGACCTATCGCAAAGTGAACTCAGCCGTTATGTTTTCGTATTGTACCGAACTGTTGAAGTAATAAACGGAACGAAATAGTAACGTACAATATAGTTTATTTTCGTACACTGTTAAAAACACATTTCTTCCAAAATAACTTAAAATCGCGCCACGGATGAACCAAAAAGCTTGAAAAATCATTATACTTTTTTCTTTCGTCTGTCGATTTTCGAACTGGTTCGGAACTATAGAATTTAGGACTAGTTCGGAACTGTCGAAAAAGGGATGCAGCGGTGGGCAATTGACACTTCCTAGGACATCGCCATGTTAAATTCGCCAGTTGCTTGCATGCAAAAGAGATTTATCGCGAACCAGTACTGGGTCTAAATGTACTAGAAGCGCACCAGTTCAGAACTAGAGATTTTCCCCACAGGGATGCTTTAGGTTACATACATGCGTTAATTACATACATACATACATATGTACATATGTTCCAAAAAGCAATCAAATGTCAATCAAAATTGACGATACGCCAATAACCCGACCCTTTAAGGTGGGAAAAAGTCAGATAAAGGGGCGGTTATGGTATATGAAGTACGAATGAAATAGTTTTAGGGGTCGTTATGTATTTTTTCATTCTGATTTGGTTTTATGACCGGAAATTAGCACTATTGACATATGTACATACATATACATGCAAGGGCATACAACTTACAATTTTCTCACAATAGAAAGTTATTTAGTTTAACAAACATATGCACATATACATATGTATTTATGTATGTTCATACGTAGGTCATATGTATTTTACTTTCTTAAAAATTTTTGGATTGTTGTAAGTGCATGTGTATTCGTGTCTAACGCAACAAAAACTTGACCACCTTATACTTATAAGCAACCCTCTGTCACCACCCAAGAACTCGCTCCAGACACATTATAATTGCTTTTTTCTTTTCAATAAGTGTTAATTGAATTTGGTGCAATTTGTTTAAAATCCCATTCTCCCAAATCAATAACCTGTGTCAAAACGTCGAAGTCAACTTAAGGCCTAATATTAAATAGAAATAATGAGATTTTTGCGTTCGTCGCATCTGAAGCCTAACACGCTCAATTAAGTACATAATTTATATGCTTTCCACATCCACTTACATATGTATACATACACACACACTCACCCATGCATATGCTTTGGAAGAAATTCATTTTGTTAAACATTTGCTTGTTACCACAGGTTGCTTCCAGATTTGTAGTACAATGAATAAATTAATATTTTAGGTGTAAATTGTTGTGACAAGTTTGACTAAGCATTTACTTAGCTACCCTGCAGGAAAATTCCTTGTGAATTTAATAATTGGTAGCTGATAACAGGTATAAGTATTCTGGCCTGGGTACAAGCCCTGGTCAAATCAACATCGCAAAAAAATATAGAAAAAATATTTTTTTTTTTAGCGCGGTCGTCCCTCGGTAGGCAATGGCAAACCACCGAGTGTATTTCTGCCATGAAAAATAGCTTCTCATAAAAATACAATCGCCGTTCGGATTCGGCGTAGAACTGTAGGTCCCTCCTCTTTGTGTGATAACATCAAGGCGCACGCCACACGCCAAGGTTTTATTATCGGTAACCATTTTTTTTTTTAAATAGGAATCACAAAATAAAAATTAAGGAATTTTACCCGAAACCAAAGTATACTTCTCCAAAGGTTTTCGACGTGTTAAATCCAAAACCAGGTTTTCGAGATATTTTAACCAAAATGTGCATAAAACACGATTTTGGCTTATGTTTGAGGTTATGTAGCCTCCCTATTTGTTTTTGCCTAAAGAAATACCATACACAGCGTCTTAAAGTACAAGTCGTCTTCTATCGTATGCCGCTGCGTTAGCTTCTATGTCTTTTTTTCGTCGAGATATTGATTTTTAACCGCTCTCAATCGAACCCACAGTCATGCAGTTAGAAATTTTAAAAATTCAAAAAGAAATCGCGATACTACATAACCTCAAATATAGGCCAAAATCACGTTTTTTGCACTTTCGGATTAAAATATCTCGGAAACCGGAGCACTTATGAACCCTCATTTCAACACGACGAAAATTGTTGGATAAGTTTACGCTGGTTTCTGTTAAAATATTCTCGCCTAATAATTCGGCCCGTGTTATTCTGGATCGAAAAAATTAAATTAAAAAAATAACGATTTTCTCATGATAACGGGTTTTTTCGGTACCTGGTAGAAACTTTCCTTTAAATTCTTCTTAAGAAACTCAGTTTTCAAAAGAGACTAGCTTGCCTAGAGTATTGATCGAATACAACAAACGAAAATATACTTTAATAATTGAGTTTTCGAAATCCCGCATTTCTGAAACAGTAAACTGTCCTACTGGGTACGCAAATACATGCATACATTAGTAAATACTTACTTATGTATGGCTGTGGTATGACAACCAGAAAAGCATTTTAGTACTCATACCGATCCTCTAGCAATTTGAATGCGTTCAACATAAATTAATAATTCGTGCACGTTTTTCCGCAAGCATAAAAATTCACAAATCCAAAGTGAAGACATGCGTATACGCACCAGAGAACAGCTTTGAGTATGATCGAGCCTTTTTGATCACACTCACTAAAAATCAAGCACAAGCGAACGCCACACTCGGCTACTATGTGTTCGATCGAGATGCATACCCGACAGCTGCTTTGGTTACGAACGAGTCTGTTCGATCACCCTCGCTATAAATTGAGCACAAGCGAACACCACACTCGGACACCCGCAGCTAACCCGAAAATTTGTGTAACAATGAAACGGACACCCGAACATTGCGATAAAATGCAGGACAACAAAGAAATTTACGCTGAAGGTAACTGGCGCCAATATGTTCCCACAAAGCATACGAAAATGTTGTTGCTTTGTGCTTGTGCATACGCAATGAAAAAATTAGAAGCGAAGTAGACAAAAATGTTTTTGCATCTATTTCGTATAGTTTCGCGTGGAAAGCTGTGTGTGTATATATTAGAACACAGCCTAAAACTATGTAGGTACATAAGTACTTTTACAAAAAATAAATGTGCACCGAGTGTATAGGGCTTGGGCATTGCCGATCTACACACATTTATACCTAAATGGATGTAGGCGTCGTGATGCCGCATTTTGTATGAGCAAAAATATAAGAAATGGTTAAATGTACACTTAAACAAACTACCGAAAAATTCAACCTTCTCTTTACCCTCTACGCACAAAAACTAAGAACACCGCGATGAGAAGGCAACATTTTTTGTAGAAACAAAAACGTCATAAGCCAATCAAGAAAATTTTGTGCACACTCGGGTTGAAACTCGAACACCCGGGTATATTGAGCTGCAAAGCACCCGAACCCAATCAAGTATGTATGAAAAGCAATCGGGTGTTGTGGCCAACATGTTCGTCTTGAGCTCAGTCGATAACGAACAATACTTCTGCTCGTATACAGAGAACGATGCAAAACGGGTTTTGTTAGATGATCGAGTATACACGAAAATCATGCACCCGCTGCAGATGTCTGATACGCACCATTGTTGGTACAAGTTCAGCGACAGTGGCATCCCGCGAGTTAAGTGCGAGTGTTGCTGCGCATGCGCAATTAAATACCTGCGAACTCGTCTATCAATAGGTGGGTTTTTGGTTGGTGACGCAAGGTTTAAAGGGTGTGCTTAGTGGGTTTTACATAAGTATCCATTCTACGTTTTATGGGGTAGATGATAGCTATAGAATGGCAAGACAATTCATTCATTGCCTGCACTGGAATTTGATTTTTATAGCTTTTTCATTATATCAATACGTGTTGAGTGTGTGTATTATGATCAAGCAATGCTTGTGCATGAAGAAAACACAACTAACATCAGCTTAATATTTAGAGATTACTAGCATAATGAGTTCGATATATATCTACATATACATCTGTGTGTGAAATGCAGGGATTTTGAAGGCGAACAAAGTGGCAACTGAGAATTCAAGGCAAACATTGTTAACATGATCGAATAAGTGTAAAACTATTATAACCATAGGTATTTACATACATACATATGTATCTATGTATATTAGGGTGGAGCGAAAAAAACAATTTTTCAATTTTGAAATTCCAATGGTGCCGAAAAGCTGCGCAACATGATCACATTGTACCGTGTTAAACCGTTTTCGGATCGGATAAAATTTACGATCGCACCAAGAGCCTTAAAGTTTCGAGAAATTTCTCAAACTACATATTGTTCTTTTATAGATTTTTTTTTTAATAAAATTTTAATACAATAAAGTGCAAGTTTCAAGTTGCTAAAAAATCGCGTTAATTTTTGGCAATTTCTTTTACTGACTTTGTCTTCTATATAAAAAAAAATGCTTGGTATGAAAAAATACGTGGCCCTGTCAGCATACTCGAAATTTTTCTAAAAAATATTAAAAAAAGAAAGTATAAAATAACCAAAATTTGAGAGGTTTCTCGAAACTTTGAGGCTCTTATGGTGACTAAAAATAATATACGATCGGAAAACGGTTTAACACGGTGATCAACTTTTTCGATATTATTAGAGTTTTGAAACCAAAATTGATTTCTTCGTTCCACCCTAAATTGTGTATTATATCCAGCTGGCATTTTAAGTACTTCGGGCGCTTAACACTTCATTTTGTATACTAGTGTGTTCATTTTGTTCAGTTATTTGCGTTTTTGTGTCCCTTCAGCAAACAATTGTTCATTTTATTAAATCCATACTTATGTGGTACTAAAATTACTCCATATTGATATGGAAGATATTATGCACAAAGAACGAAGTAATTTTAATTTTGTGTGTGTGTGTGTGTTTTAGAAGCACTAAAAATTCTTGTGCACGTAAAAGTCCTTTCACTGCTTAGTTTTTATAAGCAAAGGGCCATACGTCGAATGGGATACATCTGGCCAAGAAGCATTAATCTTTTTATGTATGTATGTATATTAGAGTGGTCCAAATATGCATGTGAAAAAGGAAGGTCGGAACTTTTATGCTCTCACCCCCTTGGATTGTTCTATACTGAAAAAAATTATCCTTATTTTTTATTTTGAAATCAAAAAATATTTAAAGGTCGCTCAGAGCGCTCAAAGTTTTCAGTGTATTTTATATGGGGGGAAAACAACTTTTCGTAGAAATGGTATAGAATTCTTTTTCAATCGGAAAACTCTGTTTCCCTTCAGGAGATATTTATTTAACGACGCAAGTTGCGGAACAAATGTTGCTTACGATGAGATATTCTATCGAATTCCACAATAAAATATATATTTTGGTGTTCCTGCTGAATTTTAGCCGGCATTCATATCGCGCCACAACTATGCGGTTTGAATCTGAATACGGACAAAGCAAAGACGGGCTTGCCCCACAAAAGGTTAAATTAAAACAATTTTAATTTTTGCTTCTTATTTTCATAAGATTTCGGAGATACGCTACATTTTTTCGCACATCGCTAACAGGCAGCAATTAATAAAATATGTAAGTAGATTCACTTAAATCACTTAACTATGACATATTAATAGATTAATACAAGCATGTCTTCTTCTTCTTATTTGGCGCTGTAACCGCCTAAGCGATTTTGGCCGAGTCCAAAACAGCACGCCAGTCATTTCTCTTC
>NW_016173990.1:0-11375 GCF_001687245.7 Rhagoletis zephyria
TCGCTCCTTTATGGCTAATGGAAATAGAGATCTTTATCTACATATTTGCGCAAGAAAAAAGTTCGACGTACACCTTCGAACCTTAAGTATTTTTGCAAGGCAAATTCGGAAAAAAAATCTTTTTTGTTTTGGCCGATTGTAGGGGTTGTCTTTTAACAATTTTCGTCATATTTTCGGCATTTCGCAGTCGGATCTTAAAGTATGATATATCGATGTTTTTATCTTGAGTAGACATTTATTTTATTTCAAAGTTCATTGCCCTCAAGTACCCACCAGATCTTAGTTCTTTTTACTCTACCGTACCACCCAGTAAATTAACTGAATAATTCTGGCTGAAATAGTTGAAAGTCTTTTGTAAGACAATTGAAGTAGACAGTAAGGCACGATAGTTTGAGAGATTTCGTTTATTCTAGCATGAAGGTCTTCCAAAAAAAAGCTCGCTTGCCAACTTTCATGGTGAAAAGCTCTTTTGACAGAAAGCACTTTAGTATAATTCTGTTCGCAGCACAGCACAGCGTAGTTTTTTTTAAATTAATTTTTTATATATTTTAAATAAATTTTTTCCTTTAATTTTTGATTTAAGTTTTTTTTATGTATGTATATACATATGTATATATTTATTTTTTATTTCTTTTAATTTTTAGATTCTATTTGTTTTAAAAAGTAAATAGATAATAGTAGATTTTTATTGTTTTAAACCGAAAAAATATTTTTTTTTAATTTAGTTAGATATTAAAGAACTTATTCTTGTTAGTTTTTGTTTTATTTTTAGATTGTGTTACTTAAAAAAAAAATATTTATTTAATTTGATTTTTCGAAACCTACTTCATATTTGTTTATTTTTCTTTTTTTAACTCAATTTTTAGCTTTCATTTGTTTTCGAAATGAAACTATATATTTTTTAGTTTATTTAATTTTAATAAACTCTTACTTTTTTCTTCTTTCTTAAAACAATTATTTCTTTTTATTTTTTAGATTTTATTGTTTTATAAAGAAAATTGTTTTTTTTCTAATTTCATTTCACATTTGGGAATTTATTTTAAGTTTTATTTTGTTTCTTTTTTCATTAAATCTCTTCTAATTATAAGATTATGTTATTTTAAAACGAAAGCTACTTTTTAACTAATTTTAATTTTTACGAATTTTTTCTTTCATTTGTTTTAATTTAATTAATTTTCTCTTCATTTGTAGTAAAAACAACTTTTTTTTTATATCATATAATTTTTAGAAATTTATTTTATATTTTTTTTCTTTTTGGATTGAATTTGTTTCTCATTTAATTTATTCTAATTTAATTTAGTTCTAACTTTTAATTTCCATTGTTTTAAAGAGAAAAATATATATTTTTTAATTCATTTAAATTTTAGAAAACAAACAGAATAATGCTAAGACCTCCAAGTTAGCAGACCTTTCAATTATTTTTTCGAAGATATCTTCCTAGATAATTGCCAGAATTGGCAGTCGTCTTACGAAAAATTGCTGAGTTGATGCTTACCAGAGTTGGTAAAGCTTACAAGAAATCATTAAACTTTTGTTAAGGAAGTATTTCGCTTATTCTAGTAGAACTATTTCAAAAAATTGTGTTGCGAAATGCAGCTGTTCCCGAAAATTGTAAAGGTTCGTCAAAAAAAAACAAATTTTGCAAAAATTCTTTAGAATCGATGATGCACGGCGAATTGGCTTGTCTGTAAGTTGTACGGTCGAATGTTCATTCATACATACATACATTCCTTCATTTCTACATTAAATAAATTTCGAATCAAATTGTCACTCCTTATTTTTTTGCAAAGGCACACTGTCAGCGACAGCAAATATGACAATTATTTATGAAAAAGTCATGACAATTTAGTGTTTCTAAGTATTTTTTGTTTCGTTTTTAATATGTGCAAAACTATGGCTATTTTTCTATTTGTTGACATGTCCGTAAGCAAAGCACTTTCTGAAATTAATTTTGCCCACAGATATGTTGTTGGCTGTACGGCTCAGGGCATACAAAGGAACTTACATACATACATAAAAACAACAAAAGCGTGGAAGGACATGTAGTTGTTGACTTAAAAAACCACAGAATTCTTTTTCTCAACAGTTTATGAGACTTTGTGATAGCCATTTATTTAAGCAAAACGGATTATGTACATACATATATTCGATGATGTCTCGCTTCCTTCTTCGAAAATAATCGATAATGCGTTCGGTAATATTATCGAAAATAAATATATTGACAAAAATAACCTTAAATATATCTACAAGAAAGGAGATCGCAGGCACTCTTCAATAATTCAAATTCCGGTCGCTGAAATACTAATTCTCAAAAAACCGGTTACTCAAGCATCAAAAAACTTTAAATTTTTCAGTGAAATCTGTTTTTTTGCTCTTTATGATTTTATTTGGACCAGTGATGCATAGAGAGAGCTTTTGCTCTGTGCGCGTCTATATAAAATCTACAGGGAGCTTTGAAGAGATCCGCCCGCATGCGCTGTTTTGAGCATCACTGATTTGGAGGCACACATTAAAAGCTCTTTAAAAAGCTTTGATCGTCACCGTTCTGAATCATCGTTAACGAGCGAAAGCTTTTACTTGTGCCAGGCGTATATAAATTTTACAGAGAGCTTTCCACGCGTCCGCATGAACTGGCCAACTGTGGTCTAAATCGGTAATGGGCACCGTCTTACCTGCCTGTACTGATGTTCTAAGCTCTAATTGCATTTTGTATAGAGGCATGCAGGATAAAAGCATTCTGAATATTCCTCATTTGTTAGTGCAAGACAAAAACAGTTGCGGGTTTCCATTTTATTATAAAAGGCAAAGTATTTTAGTAAATTGTAGACGTTTAATATAAAAAATATTTTTGTTTTGTTTTTAAAGCAAGGTTAAACTTGAAAATTCGCCAACAAAACTGGAATAAAACATAAATAGTCCCACAAAATTCCGACAAGTCCCGAAATGTTCCTATAAATTCCAGGACAAGTTCGGCAAACTCGAATAAATCACGATAGATAGCGAAAGCCTCCCATAAATGCCCGAAAGACTCCGATAAATATGGAAAAGATACGGAAAAGTCACAAAGTACGCCAGAAAGTCTTCAAAAGAATCTCAAAAAATCTTTAAAACCTCGAAAAGTAACGAATTATTTCACTTAGAAACAAATTAAAACTGTCGGTTATTTTAAGCTCATAAAATATAAAGCAAAGTTAAAGATTTTAAGGTCACGAAGAAAAGATGATCTACATATATAATATGGTGTAGGATTCCTCGGAAAGGCGCAACGAAATTGTTTTCACTGTCTTTTTGGTTTCAAAATCTCAAAATCACTTTCATATTACCTATTTGTTGAGAGTATATCATTTTTTTATTTTACCATTAACCTTTAAACCAAATCGCATAAGATAAATCAGCTAACATTATTATTTTTCTTTCTTGTCTTCTAGGTGAGTAAACAACATTTGCGATACGGATATATGTACTATGTGTAGCTGCTCAATAAACATTAACACTTGTCAACTAATCGATTAATCGGCAGTAAGAATTAATTGATTTTAAATTTATAGATTCTTAAAATAAAAATTTAGTTTTAAATTCATAAATGCATATTTTGGCGCTTTTCTAATTTAGTTGTTTCTCGGAGCCTTGAGACCGGAGTGTTAGTCCGCCCCTCTAACCACTCAGCCACAGCAATCGTTAAGTTTAGCTACGCAAACCTTGCTTTGGACTAATGATCTCTGCGCTACCGAAAGTGCAGTTCTGATTTAATAATTCTATCGCCTTTGCCAGTTCTCTTCATTCGTGATCAATTGCATACTGGAACACCACCAATCATAATTTCCTCAACTCATTTGTCGACGATGCACCCAACGCGCCCAATTAATGCAACAATATCCAGTCGAATTTGGTCAGCTGCGCATTAGCTTTGAGTTTTGTTTCATTTTGTTTTTGCATTTTGAACGCTCGTGGCACACTTTTAGGCAAATAAGCCATTCATCTCCAGCGAGCCGGTCAGCCAGCAAGCGAACTAGCCATTAGCGCACATTACGCTATGCATTGAATGCAATCGACCGAAATAATTGGCGTGGTTTTTCGTTTCGATTGTCGAAAGCTTGTGGCTCGGCAGCTTTTGATTGCTAAAAACAAAAACAAAAAAACCAAAAAACATAAACAAAAGCAACAAGTTGATAGCAGGCATTAGTTGTTGCAACGCCAACGAATGCAATAGCGTCGGAGGCGCCACCAACGTGCTTGCGATGTGCCGCAACGCTTCAATGCATAACCAAATTGTGCAACAACAAAAACAACGTTATGCCGCGCTTTGGTTTTTGATTTTGACTTTTCTATATGTAAAAACATTCATATGTAGCACATGCAGAGTGATTTACCTACAGACCTACAATAAAAAAAGAGGCAACACAAAATCGTTGTATGTGCAATTCGTGTTGCCGTTGCACTATCTACTTAAAAGTTTGTACATTTATTTATTTATTTATAAGCCGCTTGTGCGCATGGCTTTATTGCCAATGCTCAACGTACATATACATACATATATATGTATGTATGTATGCATGTGGTGCGCACTCAATTGTTGCAATCATAAAAGTATTGTTATTGCTTGCCTCTTACTATTTCTTCCTTATCGTCTTCTTTTCTGCTGTTGTGCCGTCAGTGTAGTATTTCTTCTTCTTCTTTTAGTTTGCCTCTTACACGCGACTATTGACAACAAAATGTTGCATTGTACTTCGTTGCATTTGGCTTTGATTGTTGCTCGCTTGTGGTTGCTCTTTTTTCCATTTGCTACTTCTTGTTCTGCTTTGAATCGATGCGCAATTGCTGCTTCCATTTTTTATTGCACTGACAATCAAAATTTGTTGAATAGGCTTGTTTTTCATATTATTTTTTTTTTGCTATTGAAATGTTTTTTTGTTGTTGCTTTGGTATATAAAACAATTTTTTATACAATGAAATTATGTAAACATTCATTAAGCTGCTAGTTTTATTGTTGCAATTATTTCTTAATAAATAGCCATCCCAACTGGAAATTGAAAATATTTGTTCAGGAAAATGTTTCGTTAAAGCGACAAACTCCTAAACATGGGAGTGGGAGTTTTAGGACAAAACGCAGATTTTATTGCGGATTTTGGCAGAATATCTATTAACTAACAACATTTTTTCCAAGACTTTTTTTGTATTCACACTATAATAAAAAATAAATAAAAAATTGTCAAATTAATTTTGTATGGAAAAAAATTTGTAATGCAGTCAGAACAAAAAATAATTAAAAATCAACGCGATTTTTTAGCAACTTAAGACTTGCACATTATTAGCCCTAGCATTTAATGGGCTATTAACTGCATACTCAAAAAAATTCTAAAAAATCTAAATAAATGGTTGAAAATCTAGCTGAAATTTTGCAGATTTTTCATAATTTTTGCACAAAGTTTGAAATCTGGATTTATATGGTGTTTGTTATATAATGAGCTAGACTTTTATGTAAAAATAATAAACATTAAATACACGAAAGCAAAATAGCAAAAATTTATCAATTTATCACAAGTGTATATAGATCTCCAAATTAGCCCTTTCACGTTCACAAAATTTCCAACTAGCAATAGTTTATGCAACTTGTTGCTCGCTGCAGCAGTAATGTTGCCAGTATGTATAATGAAAAAAGTTGTAAAAGATCAGAAATGACAGCAATTTTCCTTTTTACTTCACAGTTCCTTATGTCTCTTTTTTTATAATTCACTACCTTATGAGCTCATTTTTTTTTTTTGTTATTGCGCCCATCTACAATGAACATAATTATTATATATGTATGTATGTATGTATTCTCTTGGGTTGCAGGCATTTCCCGATTTACTGTCTTTTTATGTGATTTATTGCTTTTGACGCAAGAAATCATATTAAATTGTCGATAATCATAAATTTTGATGAGTAGGTGTTGGTTTTTAATTGCAATTCGTTAAAATGTAGTCAGTCACAAGTAGATATCATAACTTAGTGAGTATGGGAGCTGTATGTGGGGAGACGGTGGGGCGTAAATTTATTGCGATGTGAAAACTTATAAACACGAGTGAAGACAACAAGCTCATAGGTGTGAAGTTGAAAAAGCGAGGAAACATAATTGCAATTGTCAAGAATTAGATATGTATGACACTAGAAGCCCTAGAAGTAATCGCTCTTTAACAATTATTTTTTTATTTTTATTTAATTACTCTTTAAATAACCATTATTTCTGACTTTTATTTTATAAATCGAAAATAACAATTATTTTTTATTTTTATCTAAATAATCTGCAAATAACAGTAATTTTTGATTTTTAAATTATATATCTTAGATAACAGTTATCGAAGACTTTTATTTATAAAAGTCATAAATAAAAATCAGTCGCCGACCTTTATTTTTTAAATCATACTTATAAAAGTCTTTTGTATAAGTCGTAGTAAACTTTTGTTTCCCAACACCTTATTAACTGCGAAAAATTTTGATGACATTTATACGATTGATTTAAAAAATAAAAGTCGGCAACTGATTTGTATTGATGAGTTTTAAAAGTGAAAGTCACTGACTGATTTTTATTGATGACTTTTACCTATAAATAAGTCTTCAATAACTGTTATCTAAGACATATAATATAGAAATCCAAAATAATTATTATATTTCTTTTAATTTTTCATAAAAATTGCAAATAATTTTTTTTTTCAAATTTGACTCTCGGTGAAAAAAGAAATCGATTGGTATGTACCACTTAGTTGTAGAGTATTTCCTTTATAGTGAATTTTTCAATGACAATTTTCATCAATAACTGTTATGTTCGGTCCCTGGTTTAAACCCTCACGGAATATTCCAGGATCTTCTTCCAATATTATTTCAAATGCTTTCCTNTAATATAGAAATCTAAAATAATTATTATATTTTTTTTTTAATTTTTCATAAAAATTGCAAATAATTTTTTTTTTCAAATTTGACTCTCGGTAAAAAAAGAAATCGATTGGTATGTACCACTTAGTTGTAGAGTATTTCCTTTATAGTGAATTTTTCAATGACAATTTTCATCAATAACTGTTATGTTCGGTCCCTGGTTTAAACCCTCACGGAATATTCCAGGATCTTCTTCCAATATTATTTCAAATGCTTTCCTATTTAAGATTAAGTAAATAGTTTTTTTTTTATTATTTCTATTGAATGAAAGATAAATTTAGTAAGTCCAAAAGAGATACCGAAAATCCGATAAGCCTAAACTAATACGAATTTCTTTTCATAGCATAAACACGCAGAGTTTTGCATACAAAGCTGTTTTTCCTCTCCTGTAAAATTTGTAGAAATGGACTTAGCAACATTTCATTCTTAAACGGTTGACAAACGTGCTCGCTTATCTGCATAAACAGCCTTGATTTGCATTAACTTGTGCACGAAATGTTTGGGAATTAACTCGGATCAGGGTAATTTTGGATGACAACACTGGTAAAAACGGCCAGCTGTTGCCTTTTGTACAAGTAAGCAAACAAAGCAAGCGTGGTGAGAGCAAGAGTGGTGAGAGTTGCATGCTGCAGGTCTATAGGTGCTAGGTTCTATCCTCGGTTGGAGTGGTAGTCAAAAAATTGTTTTTTTATTTTATTTATATACTTAATTTTACCTTATTTTATTTACGTTTATTTTATTTTATATCACATCTTTTATTTTACTATTAGTTAATTTAGATTTTTAGAGTTAAATTTTATTAAAAAAGCCAGCAACAACTAACTGAAAGCAACGTTAAAAAAAATATAGAACTAATAAATGAACACCACTTCTTTCTCGGATGGCGGGCGTGTGCGCAAATGAATGAGCTGTAAAATTTAATTAAATAATGAAATCGTTTCTTAATAAATGCAATAAAATTTCCATATATTTCAACGAGTAAAAATCACTTTAAAATAAATTTGTTTCATTACGGTCAAATGTGTAAAATTTCAATAAGGCAAAAATATTTAAATTGCAAGTATTTTATTCAAATGCACTTAAGTCACTGAAAAATATGAAAGATAACCGCATCTTAGTGCAAAATACAAAAATAGTTGGACAAAAAAAATTTCATTTCAGGCTTTCTTGAATTTCATTAAAATTTACCACAACAAAATTATTGCGACAAGTGTAAGAAAATTTGCCTTCCTACATATGTATGTATGTATCTAACTAGCAATAAAAACATTTGCATAAATTGTTGAGCAATTTGAATGGCAATTAATTAAAACACATCACTTGCCAAAATAAATTGTTTGCAATAATTCAACTTGCCACACAACAAATGACAGCAGTTAAGGTTAATGCAATTGTGTGTGTGTGTGTGTGTGTGTTAAAATGTGTTTGTGCAAAACAACTATCTATGGCACTTTTGAAGGCATAAGAAAAACAGTTGCAGTTGCAAATGCATGCAAAAGGAGAAGCAGCAGAGCATTGCAAAGTGCGCCCTAAGCTGATGTTTGCGCTGCTGGGAAACACTGGTGACAACTTTACCGAGTTGAAGTTGACGTCAAAGCCAAACCGGTTGATGTTTAAAGGAAACTAGTTTGTAAAATACACAGCAGCATTCACAGCCAATCGCTGCTGCATTTTTCTGCAACTTTTCTTTATATGCAAAAGGTCGGGGTTGCCTCATGTTAAATGCTGGCGATCGGCAAAACGCCAAACTTGAAATTGACCATCAATTAAATGGCAATCAAAGCAAAGAGGCCTAGCAGTCAATAGAAGAAAACGGACTGACGCAACAAGCTAGCTTATTTATGTATACTAGTGTTCGCCCAGCGGTTGAAATTCAACCGATAAATATTTATGTACATAGTGTTAGCGGACAGACAGGCACATTGGCCGTCATAGAAATGTGTACCCTCTTGATCGTTGGCTGCCAGATATTATCGAGCGCCTTTTGTGACGGCAGCACCACTGCTGGATTGCAAGTACTACATTTGAAAGTGTACGCGCATGCGTGCATCTCCAAACGCATGTGCGTTCTGCTGGCTTAAATATTCGACAGAAAAAAATCACTTATGCAAATACTTCGCTTCAAAATACTGCCTATTTCAGTCTGTTTATGCCTTCATTGAGTCGTCCGTCAACCAATTCATTTGTTGCATCTCCATTGAAAATCTTGCGAGCTTGTTTCTCCTACAGAGCCATTCAAAGTTTTGTGAATACATATTTCATGTTCCAACGTAATTGGCGATCGAGCGAAAAAAGACAGCCAGCCCAGCCCATTTGAGCAGTTTAGTGTATGTACATTTGCTGCTGGCGTGCGCTCGGCTCAACGGTGTTGGCGTGTTGGCTGGCCGGTGTAAAACCATCAAATCCCTCCGCGGCAAGAGCAACAACAATTGCTGGTAGCGACATGCAACTTTGGAAAGAATGAATGAAAAAACGAGCAACAGGGCAGAAGACTACGGAAATTGTCCGTATTTTTTATTAACAATATTCTAGCAATTTGCAACATTACCTTGCCACATATGAAATGTTGCATGCATGTTAATACCACATAAACCGATAGTTGCTAGTACAATTATAATAATACTTAGTCTTGATGGTCTTTTAAATGGATTCGCTTTGGCATTAGTAATTTGTATTTAGTTGGCTGCATTTTATGGTTTCTGGAAGTTTAACTAATAATTGTTGAGTTTTTATTGGAAGCGCAATTTACGAGAGTTTGACCGGCAACTCAGCGTTAGCCGCAACTGAGGTCAACTTTACATAGATCTGGTAAAGAGAAAAAACTGTTAAATAAAAACTATGACTGAATCGCTCCACTTCCAGCTTTTTCACGGATCTTAAATGACCAAAACAGTAGAATTTGCTGGAAATAAATCAGCTGAATCGGTAGCTGAACTTAGCAAAGGTGCCTCGCTTTAAGTAATTGAGTAAATTCTCATTCGATTTCAGACAGTAAATGATCAGTGTCTTTCTATCTTGATATGGAGCTTGGTAATTGACTGCCTACTTGTAGGCCCTTCTCCCTTTTACTTCTTTGTGAGGTAGACCTCACGAGTTCAGCCGAGCACCCAGATTTTCTCTATCCGGACGCACTTCCACAACGATTTCCGGTCTTTCTTAATAGTGTCGTAATCCAATGCGGTCGATGAGAAAGTCAAACAATCCTTCGCCATTCACGAACGACCATTAAGTAGACAAGAGCCTCGATAGCTGCATGACTGCTGGAATAAATACTCACCTCTTTTAATGGTGCTACACAAGAGAGCAACCAATCTGAAGCCTATTGTATTGCGGCTACCTCTGCTTGCAGGGTGATCCGGTAGCCAAAATGTCAGGTTAATGGTGAGTTCTTCATAGAAGACAACTCCATCTAGCATCCCATTCAGCATCGATCCATTCGTAAATATGTTTATATGACCTCAGCCCTCTGTGGTGAAAGATTCCTTCGGACGCAAAATCGGCGTGCAGTGGTCTCTTCGAAACGGTAGGAACTCGAAGGTTTTTAGAATACTGGCGTGCTCATAGCTCGTGCAGAAGTTAAATTCCACCCCACGTAATTTTACTGCGGCGCGCGCATACTGAGGGAAGACGGCAATTCAGTAACTTAAACCAACTAGTAAAAATAACAAACTAAGTTCAGGTAACCCTGCATAAGTTCCGACAGTGTTTTCAGAAATTTTCCTCTCCCCTAATGGGTCCTTGTGACAACAACCCTAAGCAACGGCGAAAGAACTTCCGCTACGGGGACAGTTCGCCACCATTGCCATTGTTCAACTGACACTGAAATACTGAGTTTCCTTGAGGCTTTACCCTGACGTAACTAAGCCCGAGCTTTCGCATTGTAAAATATTTGCGGATGGGCTTAAAACTAACAATTAAACAAGATTTTAAAACTTAATTGAATAGGGGACAGGATTGACTCTTTTTCTCAAGGAGAATGCCATTGACCAAGTAGTGGAGGACAAATAAAAGAGCTTACGTATCGTTAGGAGCCGTTAAGCTACGCTAAAAGCTTTGATCAGCACTTAAGCTACTATTAAACTAGCCTGGAAATACAAGTCTCGGCTGAATGATATTGGAAAACATAACCAAATTCTTTTACTTGTTCTGCAAGGTCCCCCGATAGTGAGCCATCTGACCTTGGAACTCAAAAACAGATTAACAACTTACGGTATGTAGACTTTGTGATGTTTTTGGCATACGTTGGTTGTTGGTGGGTTGGTTGGTTGTGCTAGTTCCGATAGCAAAAGAAAATAAATAAATTATAGTAAAATGAAAACTGCGCTTTGGGGTGACCGAGATCTTTATTGACAGTCAGGTAGCAATTGAGGCAGTTAAGGCTGGGCTGATGAAATCATTTTTAAGGAAGTGCAGTGAGAAGATTGCAGAACAAATTTTTAAGGACTGAACTGGATACGAAAATCGCA
>NW_016173991.1:0-11374 GCF_001687245.7 Rhagoletis zephyria
GGAGAGTTGGATGAGGTGTCTATGGTCAGGAGCTCTGAGTAGATCTTATGTTCAGACAGAAGGATTTCTTCAGCGTCTTACAGGCCGAAATGGTCGATATAAAGAAGGTGGCCGATTGGCTATTTACCAATGTACTGTCGACTAGGACGGTAAATATCTACACTGATATCCAGGCGGTAATCAGGGCGGTTGGATCGCCAACCGCCTCGGAATACTTCCAAATTAAGCTGATTTGGGTGCAGGGCTGATGAACAAGGCACCCTCGATGCCATCCCCTCGGACATAAAGGGCATGGGAGTTCCATTGGCAAACTGCGACCTGCTCCTGGATAGGTGGGCTCACAGTCGACTCAGCGAGCGCTGAGTGAAAACCCTGACATGCAAATTGGCAATGTCCTTCTGGCCGACTACTGGGCTACTGGCGGTCAAGGGAGCTTCTATAACTGTCTAAGGGCCAGCTCTCGATTCTTACAGGTCTACTGACCCGACATTGTCTTTTAGGAACGCACGCGATGCGGTCTGAAAGACGGGTGGAATCATCTCAGCACTTCCTACTCAGTTCCCCGGCATTTCCTAAATTAAAGTTTAAGCACCTTGGTGCGTATTTTATCTCGGTGCTGCCTATGTTTCCGGCTCTCTTATATTCTATTCTATGTTTTCCCGAAAAATGGTTTTTGGGTTAGAGTACTACTGAACACTGAAAATCGGGGTATTAGTCGGTACAAATATGAAAACTCGGGACACTTATACGTCCCGTACGTTCGTTTAAAAAATATTCAGTGGGGCAATTTTCTCAAATCGTTACGAATGCACACCGTAAGTCTACAAACAGCAAAACTCTTACATACATTCATAAAAATCGTCTTTTATTTTTGAATAAAAAATACTAAAGCACACCCGCAAACAATGCTTCAATTCGGCACTGCCAGCCAAATTATAATCCGACCCATCGCAAATAAATTTTTAATTTTCGTCGCAGGATGCAGCAGCTGCGCTCAAAATCTAAACATTCCTTTGCCCAAATATTTGTACATCCGTCCTATTTCTTTACACTTTATAAACGAAAATTATTCAAACGATCCCAGTAAGCATAATAAGTATAAAAACTGCCGTCTGAGGCCTTGTTTTGATGTTTGATTGCGATTGCTTTAAAAACACCAACATATGTATGAGTTTTAGTNTACATACATTTATAAAAATCGTCTTTTATTTTTGAATAAAAAATACTAAAGCCCACCCGCAAACAATGCTTCAATTCGGCACTGCCAGCCAAATTATAATCCGACCAATCGCAAATAAATTTTTAATTTTCGTCGCAGGACGCAGCAGCTGCGCTCAAAATCTAAACATTCCTTTGCCCAAATATTTGTACATCCGTCCTATTTCTTTACACTTTATAAACGAAAATTATTCAAACGATCCCAGTAAGCATAATAAGTATAAAAACTGCCGTCTGAGGCCTTGTTTTGATGTTTGATTGCGATTGCTTTAAAAACACCAACATATGTATGAGTTTTAGTATGCCTTCGAATTGAACCTATATTCGAGGGTTTTTTAATACAGCTTCTTAAGACAAAGCCTCACTGAAAAGCTTTAGCCCATGACATGCCCCTTTAATTGCCGACTGGGTCGTACTAATTCAGTTCACACAAAAGATTGATTACTAATTTCGCTAAGTGCCGAGCTTTCAAGCGCCAAAGAATTTTTATGCGCATAGACGCGCACAAGCAAACAAACAAACAAACGAAGTTTGCTTGCCGCATTTTCGCAGTTTATATAAATTGAATACATACATACATGCCAAGGCACAATAAAAACAGACACAAGGTCGTTGCGAGATTCACAGATACTCGCCGCCCAATTTCGCTGGTTGTCATTTAGATGATTTATATTGCAGCAGAATAATACAAAGTTTTGAAAATAGCGATTTTTGATATTAGATTTATTTTTGTTGGCTCTTTTGTTTCATTTATTTTTGTTTATTTACTATACAACGGAGAAAATCTTTATTGCTTTTCGACGATTTAGTGCAGCTTTTCTGCTGATTTACAATGAGAGTGCGCTTGTTGTCCTTTCCACGTATAAATAAATTGCCTATGCAAATGTATACATTCCAATCGTCGTTTTTGTTGTTTTTATTTTATTTTATTTTTTTGTGTCTGAAGTTTATGACGCCGAGTGGCATTATGTAATTTAAGCAAATAAGAAAATTTTATGTTCTTTAGATAAAATCTTAACAATTGTATTGAATTTTGTTTTGTTAAGCCTGAAGTGAATAGCGCGATCAAGTCCAGGAACGCCAAAGAAGACTAGCCGAATATGCCGAATTGTAATTCATCATCGAATCATGAATTGCCAAACCTTAATGAGACAACTAACCGAAGACCTCTACGCGCGACAGGAAAGCATAAGCTACATACATAATAACAAGGTAGGGCAGAGCTGCCTTCGATGTTGCCGAAGGAGTCATACCTTTTAACATTTTTTTTTTAATCTTTAATCAGCTCATTGGAAGCTGTTGTATATATTGTACCAAAATAATTTATCTCGAAGACTTTGACTGTGAACTTATTATTTCTTCACCTTGTTTGGCGCTGTAACCGCCTTAGTGATTGTGGCCGATTACAGTAAAATACGCCAGTTGTTTGTTTTCTATACCAACTGAGCCCATTGGAAATGCCAAATGAAGCCAAGTCCTACTTGGGTAGCGGGTTTCGGGTTGAATTCTTTCAGGTGTTGAGGGTTCTAGGTATTTCATATAGTATCGAAATGAAGAAGCCGCATGATAGATAGATGTCCTCTCTGAAGCTGGTTTAGTATCAAGATGGCTTGAAAAGGTCTTCCTCAATGATGGCGCTGGTAATGTTTGGGAAATATCTGGTATATAGCGAGTTTACCAAGCCTAAATCACACTGATAATGCGCAATCAGTAGCCTGCTCTCATGGCTCGTTCTCGTGTTTTGGGCAGGGCACACTTAAATTCCAATATGCGTCTAGTATGGGGATGTTGTCCCACTAATTTCACATATCGGTTTGTTCAAGAGCGTTCTCGGAGACTACTTCTGGGAATGGAATGCGGCTGATGCTGGCAGTGCGGTGTGATTGCAGCTTATCGACGTTGAGCTTTCCTTGTATCGCTAGGCGCATATTTTTTTGCTGCGTATCTTGGGCTCATTAGGACGGTAATCAGGGTGGATGTTAAATGCATTTCGTCTTAAACGATATGTTAGATTGGGGTAGCTCGTATTTCGATCTCATAACATCAGTGTAGCCTCATGAATTCTTTAAGCAGGACCTATTGCTACATAAGTACTCCTATTTTCCGGGCACCTATAAAGTCGACCAGCCTGAGTTTGCTATCGAACGTTTGGTTTTGGAGTCCACAGACAGTGGCACCAAAGTCTTCTTCGTCAAGCACGACTTTTTTACCATTGCGGGAGCAGAAAGAATTTTTAGACGTCCTTCTGTTCCTGTACTGCGCGTCGAAGTCGCTCCTCTATACGAGTCCGAAACCGAATGTGCGCTAATTTACATGACAGCTGTAGTAACCATCGCAAGACCCATGTGATCTTCTTCTAGCCTTGCCCTGTTCATCGTTTGGTCGTGGAAGTGTCTCCACAAAGCTCTCTATCTTTCTATGGAGACCCAAGGCATCTTGTTAATGGGTTTCCCGCCTTGTTCCACAAGTTTTGTTCCAACACTTTGAAAATAAAATGGAGAAAAATTTTAAAATAAGGGGAAAGGTCTGGACTAGAATAGCTTAGGATTTTTTTTTTTTTATGAAAAGCAAACACTTAAACTGACATTTAAGCTTTGCCTTCTTGCATTCCAAGAAATTTTTCTAGGAAGAAGCTCTTTAATAAACAAAAAAAAAAACGTGTTGAATATTTTAAGTAAAACTCCTTTAGCGGCGAATGCAACGGAACGAGGCGGAAATGCAACCTAAACGCATGCCCTAATAAAGAAAAAGGATCGAGGCAAAAATATGTATAGCGATAGATAGAAACCGAGATAACTATGAGACATAGATAATGATAAAACTGAAGATTTAGGTATAGCATCTCACTTTTAGTTATATTAACTCAATCACCTCACCTTACCTCACCTCAACTTACCTCAAATTATCTCACCTTACCTCAGTTCACTTTACCTCACTTCAACTCGCCTTAACTCATTTCATCTCAACTCACCTTAACACACCCACTAGCCTCACCCAGTGTTGCCAGATTTTTTCCCAAAAACTGTAAATTTCCAGTACAAAAAAAACTTGCACTTTCGATCGAACAACTGTAACCTTCAAAAACAAAAAATTAAGGTCTTTTAAGTTTAGTTTACATAACCACCACCAAATGCCTTTTAAATTATACTTAACTAAACCAGAATAGACTTTATAAACTGAAATATTTAAATCACATTTTGTTTTAATGAAATTCAATTTGTATCTAAGAATTGAAGGCGGTTGAGTTTTTCATTAAAACTGACTTGTTCGTGAATTGCTTTGTTAATTATATTTGAACATTTGATTCGGTACCGCAAATGTAGTAGGTCGTGTAGTATTTTTTTAAGAAATCTTTAGTTCTTAGAATACCAGAGCGTGCTGAAACTTCTAGTTTATATCTTATTTTATTCCAACTGATTGGGAAAAATATTATTTTCAAATTTGCTGCGGCGACTGGAATGCTAAGGACAGTTAGAAACATTTGTTTCAAATTAGAAAACGCTGCTCCTTCATCGTCCCCTTTTATTTTAAAAATTGACTTACAAAAAAACTGGAAAGAGAAATTTTAATTTATTTCTCTAAATCGGAAATTTCGAAAAAAACTGTAATCTGTATGAGGTATTTTAAACAACTGTAAGCTTGTCTAGGAAATTGCAATTTACGGTCAAAATTGTGAATCTGGCAACATTGACCTCACCTCAGTTCACCCCATAACAGCTTAGCGGAGCAAATCAAAAGTACATTTTATTTCGGAAGTGATCAACAAATCACAAACTAAATAGATTTCTTTATCTATACCATAATTTTATCAATTTATAATCACCCAACCCAGTGTTATGTAATGTTTTGTTTTATATTTAAGTTCCGTATATCGAAACATACAACTATCAGAATCCTTTTTTTGACTGAATAAGGCCTACTCTTCAAATCTACCGGTTTTATAACATATTTAGAAAATAAAAGGAGCCGATTCATTTATTAAGGTGACACTAGGGCTGGGACTATCCGCACATTTGAATATCCGAATATCCATGCGGACTATCCGTTGACACGAATAAAATCCGGATAGTATGGATATCCGGTTAATATTCGCTTGTGCAAGTATTCGGATATCCGGATTTACGAAGATCCGGTTAATATTCGTATTTTCAGATATCCAAAAAAATCAACAAACTGATTAATAATATTCGTGAATTCAATTATGCACACGATAGAGTGACTTAGCTCTTGACGGACTTGAAGTTGACCTTTTGTTTTGTATCGTTTTGTCACAATATAAACAAATGGCACTATTCTTGTCATCAATTTTTGAAATACTACAAGGTAAAAAATTCACCACGACCAAAAGTACCGTAATAGCTCTCATTATTCCGTCCATGATATTTTAAAGCCATGAAAAAACTCTCGCGGTCAATTTTATTTTAATAATTTTTTAAAATTTAATTTCCCAATACCAGGCGCTCATGCATATGAAGTAGCAAGTTTTCTATACGCATATATTTGTTTGTTGAACTTTTTAATTCGTTTGTAGAAGCCTTTGAAATTACAAAGTAGAATTTTGGAAATTTTAAAACTTATACAAAGAATTTTGTGCGTAGAAATAGAAAACTTGTTACTACCCACCAAACAATTTGTGTTGCCAGCAATAAGAAAACGTGTCGCCCTCGGAAACAAATTTATTGCCGGTAATATTGCCATCGAATCGATTTCCTATTACCGGTCGCTCTAAAACGTCCGCCGAAGGCAACTCGCCTGGGCGAGTCGTTTTCTTATTACCTGAATGAGTCCTTTTCTTATCGCTTCAGGCGATTTTTGGAATAATTTTATTCTCTTTAATACTTCATTTATTTTTTTGTACCAAATTGCAACTTACAATCGGAATTAATTCATTTTCTCGCTGTGAGACTTCCTATTTTTTCAATCTTGTCCTTGGGCATAATTTAGATGCTTTTGGCCAATACTATTGACGCCATATTCATAAGTTTCGGAATTTTTGAGAACTTTTTTATTCCAAATTGACATGAACGAAGTGGTGTTGCCGATTTGTCACCACAGCAATAAATCGGTGAGTCGCCAATTTGTTGCCATTGACGATTGTTGCCTATTTTTCATGTTTTGCATGGTGGGTACACATTTATGAGCGCCAGGTATTGGGAAATGAAAGTATCGTTTTGATAACGAAAAATCCGGATATTCGGATAGCCGAATATTATCTTAGCTGCCAGAGTAACCGGATTTTTCATTTAGGTATCCGGATATTCGAATATTCGGTTTATCCGGATAGTAGAAAAATCCGGATGAAGTTCCCAGCCCTAGGTGACACCATAATTACAACCTATTTGATGGCAACTAATAAGTATTTTGTTCAATTTGGTAATAACGACCTATTTATGTAACTATGTACTTCATAATTCCTGCTTTGTATACTAAAACTTGTCGTGTCAACCTCGTTTCACTTACATACTTAATTAGAGTAAAAACGTTCTTCAACACGCCCGTATCTGCTTATTATGCTCTGATTGATAGAAGAGTAAGTTTAGATGCGATAGTGATTAACCACTATAAGTACACTTACAAACATATGAATGGGTACGTATGCCCTGGTATATGTACATAGTTGTTATACAGCAGTGACAGCAATTACCCTATCCAACATAGATTCCCAACTACAGCTACTTCAACCTGTGCTGTATACTTGTTTCACTTGTTTTTTACCTAACGCTAAGAGCCGCGATTGCTTGCGACGTGCGAGAGTGTATAAAAGCTCTCCTTATATTTTTATTTGCAACACTCCATATGCCATTGTCGATAAATAGACTAGGCGTCAGCGTAAATGCGCTAAGGTTGTACGGCTTTTCCGCGTACAATATAAACAGCAATTAAAGTGAATGGCAACATGCCGGCATCTGCATACATACATACATACATAGGAGTGAGTTTTTCTATACATATGCATGACGATGCATGTTGCTTGTGAAACGGTGGATTAGTTGAGTTCATGGCTTATCATTAAAAGCGGTTGTGTTGTGTGTAAAGTTCGTTACACATATCGATTACATTGTCATTAATTCAGCTGGAGTAGGGCCACTGCTATAGAGAAGTTGGCGGTCCGCAGCGCGTATACGTAACGTAGGCATACATGCGAGGAAAAGTGCCATGTATGTACATACATATGTACGTGTTAGCAACCGCATTGAATAATGCACATAAAAGAAAAGAGAAAAATATATAGCCGCTTACGTGCATACATTTTCATCGAACCTACTCAAGCGTACAACGATTTATCTTAAGACGAAGAAAGGCATAGCCATAAAAGCACCAACGGGAATGGATACTTATGCATGTGTAAGTGCCAACTTGCTAGATGACTATATACAAATACATTTATATAATGTTTTTGTATGTAAGTGTGTATATGTGTTTCAATTTAGCAGACCATACATACAAACTTGGCTAATTCACGTTGCATGCTTGCATGTTTCTGTGTGTAAATCTATATATATGTATATTAGGGCGGGTTGATTTTTTTTTTTTAAATCGTATAGCAAAAACGTAAACTACATAAAATTCTAAGAAAATTCTCCGAAGAAACCATGTATCTAAAATAAAATCCTAATCCGCGCCTCTCGACTTGAAAATTTATATGGCCGCCTTTGCCAAAAAAAAAAATAAATGTTAGAAAAAATAGGTTTTTCCAAAAATAAATCGAATTTTCTGAATAAAATTGTTTAGTAAGGTAGTTCTTTTGCACTTTATATTTTTTCTACACTCAAAATTTGTTTTCATTAAAAAAAAATATTCACCCAAGTAAAAAATTTTCAAGTCGAGAGGCGCGGATAAGGGTTTGATTTTAGACCCATGGTTTCTTCAGAGAATTTTCTTAGAATTTAATGTAGATTACGTTTTTGCTATACGATTTTTAGTTTTTTTTTTCATCCATACAAATCAACCCGCCCTAATGTATATTCAATATGCCGATAGTGGATTAAGCTGCTTGTTGCAAAAGCAAAAGCATCAGTTTTAGACACACTCATATGAGCAAACACAAGAATTACACTCATATTGGCAACAATTCACACTTACACATAGACCCAACTCTCTACAACATGGTTTGTTTTCCATCGTTCCTTCGTTGTGACAAAGTACCCAAAAGTGCTCGGATTAAGTCTGAATGATGCGGCAAATGCTTGTCTCATGTCCTGATAGTATTAATACGTTATGCACACACACCGACACACTCATGCATTTATCTTTACCGGAGGATTTGTGGTGCCAAAGATATATTGAGTAAAATCAATTAAGACAAAATGATATTGAATGATGCTGAAAATAATGAGATGTAAGATTACATACGAGTTTGTGTCTTGAGTATATGTACATAGATTATATGGATGTACAATATCACGCCCCAGGCCAATATGCTTGTTAGACTCAGCGGGTAAATTACTTGAGCAAATTATTTCAAAACGATTAGATGTTGAAGGACTGGAAGAAAGTGCCATCTAAAACAACTAATTCAGCTTATGAAGAAGGAAGTCCCCGTTAAACGCTGTTGGAGCAGTTCGAAAGCACGAAAAAATACTTTCCAGGAGCAAGGCTTTCAACCGGCGTAGGAATTGAATGGAATGGAAAGCCAAAAACAATCTGATTTTTGTTTTCTGAATTTACTCATTTACTTATGCTTAAGGCTTAGATAGAGGATTTCAAGGTTAGGAATATTGCTCCTCTGCAAACTTGCCCTTGTGAATCTTAAAGATCCTCAAGGTTCGCTGGATTACAAAATTTGAGGTGTCAAACGAAAAGCGCAAATGTTTTATTTTTGGAATAGGGTTACCACCTGTTGATAAAATTACTATATATAATCATAATAGGCGTAGGCATAAATAAGTTCTGTACCGTCGCAGTCAAACGTTAAGACTTGGCTTCTAGATGTGCAATAACGGCTTATTTTTCTAAGTAGGGTTGCCACCTAACGCAAAGTAAAAAGATTTCCACCGTTCGTCGGATTACAAACTGAGATACAATAAGAAGGGGCGTGGCCTTCGTATGTACAAAAACTTTAATTTTTTTGAGCAGGGTTGCCATCTATTTAAAAATTACTATCTTCTATACATGGTTTAAAAGAAAGTCGAAAGTAAAAGAAGGCGAGATAATCTTCTTGTGTTTATGTGTCACATTTTTCTCTCTCGAAGAGTTACAACCATTACGACGTATTAACCCTGCAGTCATCAAACTAATTTTTGAATTTCCCTCAGGATTTTGTTGACTTGGCCAGTGACCGTTACTAGCGGGGAGCGAAATTTTTTGAATTTGAAGCTCATCAAAACATACTTAAGATCTAGTATGTCCCAAAAAATAGTAAACGCTTTAGCTATTTTATTTATCGAAAATGAGATTGCCACTCAGATGGACTTCTTCAAAACCATCGAAAAATTTGCTCAAGCCAAAGCACGTAAGGTAAACTTGTTGTAATTGATATTTAAAAATTTTGATATATTAAAAATTAACAAATTTTTAAACTTTAACCATTTCTGCAATACATTGATTATCCTATAAAAAAAAGAAACCGAGGTGATAACCATTATTAGCAAAGGGCGCCTCGTTTCATTTACGCCATGGGCGTCGTTGCTTCTAAAACCGGCCCTGGTCTTCAAATTCTAATTTCTTAGCACATGTGATAATTTCGCCAACAAGAAAAAATTTATTGTCACATACGAAAAATTTACATTATAAAAAATCAATAGCTACTAGGCTTATACTTTTAAGCTTTAAACCATTTCAGGCACAAATAAACGCACATACTATTTTCCTAATAAGCCACATTTTATCTCATTTCATCTTTTAAAAGGAGCAAACAGCCATTTAAAACAACGAAGAATAGTATTTGCTTAAAGACTCACGAGCACACACAGCGTAGGACATATTTATGCATCTATCTATGTAACGCATGTTTGCATAAATAAAATTGCAATGTATTAACCCTTTGTCTAACGCATGGAAACTAGCATTGCCTACCTAACGAACTAATTATGTTGGTCCAACGGACCCTGGCTGATAGTTCCCGCTGGATTTACGAAAGCAATACTAATTATTTTGAAAAATAATAATTAATATTATCAAAAAAGTATAGACTACATGAAAATAAGCAAAGTAAAAAAGTCATGGAGTTCAAAAGCATCAAATATTGATATGCGAACACAATAAAATCACATTCGGTTCCATTGGACCTTGGCGGGTAGACAAAGAGTTAATGTATGCCTTAGTTTTTTGCTTGTTAAAGCAGAAAACTTGAGAACACAAACTTACATTTCTGCAATGCATTATAACTCAATTACAGATGTTTACTTAGTTAATAGTTTGGAAGTGTGAGTTTGTGTGACAACAATGAAATCTAACGACTGTTTGTAGGGTAAGAAATTAATAAAAATCAAGAAACTTTTGCATTCATTTCTTTAAAGAAGCAAATGTTAGTAAACACTTATGTGCTGAACAACTGAGCTAATTCTGTAGTTTGCATACAAAGTGACAATGGATTGATTATAGAGCTTTTAATGCATTAATTTAGTTGAAGCTTTAAGCACTGAAGTGTTTAATGACTTTCAGAACTTAAAGTACTAATATACAAATATATTTTTTAACTTCCCACCATGCAAAACATGAGAAATAGGCAACAATCGTCAATGGCAACAAATTGGCGACTCACCGATTTATTGCTGTGGTGACAAATCGGCAACATCACTTCGTTCATGTCAATTTTGAATAAAAAAGTTCTCAAAAATTCCGAAACTTATGAATATGGCGTCAATAGTATTGGCCAAAAGCGTCTAAATTATGCCCAAGGACAAGANATCGCCTGAAGCGATAAGAAAAGGACTCATTCAGGTAATAAGAAAACGACTCGCCCAGGCGAGTTGCCTTCGGCGGACGTTTTAGAGCGACCAGTAATAGGAAATCGATTCGATGGCAATATTACCGGCAATAAATTTGTTTCCGAGGGCGACACGTTTTCTTATTACCGGCAACACAAATTGTTTGGTGGGTTATTACAGCCAAACAATAATACTAACACATTTTTCGTTTTCGTTTCGCCATCATCCGTCTAATGAAATAACCCACCAAACAATTTGTGTTGCCAGCAATAAGAAAACGTGTCGCC
>NW_016173992.1:0-11371 GCF_001687245.7 Rhagoletis zephyria
AAAAAAAAAAAACAAATAATTCTTTAAATTATGCAATTTAAATGTCTTAAATGAGGTGCTTACGTAGTGTATACAACTGTCTACATACATATATATATATGTGTGTGTCAGTACATACTGACATATGTATGTATCTAGCAAATGGATGTTGCATGATAATTTGTAGGCTTGTCAGTCGTTCATTTGTATGTAGGGTCATTCGGTCTGTAGTCGCTTAGATTTTTACGCTCCGCGCATCTACTCGAAACGCTTTTTATCATCACTTTACTTTGGGCGAAGTCGCTTTTAATTTCTTGCTCACTCGCGTCCGCCAACCTTTTACCTTTCCGCCTCACCACCAACAAAGAAGATGATGAAATTCATTTTCGACTTTTCGCGCTTGGGTGACGCTAAAATGAGAGTAACACGTATGTACATACATATGTACAAACAATTAGCTTTAGCGGACAAATCTACTAAAGGAAAATACATAAAAATCAAGCAAAGCTTCTTGGATTTGGTAATCCGGATTTAAGGCTACAATTTTGTAATTTCTTTATATTTTTCCTTTTTTTGTAGATAAAGCGCTGAAATAATTATAATTTTAGAGATTCTGTATCTGTTGATATTTAAAGCAATTAACATATGAGTAAATGTTATGCCGCTTAATTTTTTAACCCTTTCAGGACCAAAAGAAACATTCTTCACAAAATCTATTCCACCCATAACACTGTGAAGCATTTTAAATTTTGCTGCTTTTTATAATGTGCCTTATTTTTATTTAGCTATTTTTATCATACAATTTTACAAATATATATTTTTACGCACACTAAAAAGGTTTACCACCAATTAGAGAAGAATCACTTTTAGAAATAAAAGATAGTTATAAAAACAATTGAAAAAAAATATTTATTATTAGAAACTTATTTAAATAAAAAAATCTAAGAAAAATAAAAGCTTCAGAGAAGGGGAGTAATTTTTAGAGAATATTTATTAGGAAGAAATCTTTTTTAGAACAAATTTTAATCAAAAGCGGAAAAAATTATCAAAAAAAATTGTTTGCTGGGAAAAATGTTGGAGGAAATTAAATTATATTAGAGGACATACGCTCCGAACTAAATACTGAATGTTTAAGAACAGCTGTAAAAATACCTACGTACTATGGAAAGGGGCTAAAAAAAAGTTGAACTAAAACTGCCTACAATGCAATGTGTTTAAAGAGTTTTTTCCTTTTTTCTTTTTTTTTTCTTTGGCAAAGCTTCGGTAAACGATTTTGGTCGCTTCATTGAAGGAATATTTAAACAAAACTTGAAACCAGAAACAAATTTGATATGANACCAAAAATTACAGCGATATGCTCGATTTTAGTAGTATCGTCGTAGGGGCTGAGGCTTAGAAAATCTGATGCAAAAATTCCCTTCCTACATTTTAGGACCACCCTAATGTGCATATATGTATATATGACAACTACACAAGTATGTATGTATGTATGTATATATGTATGTATGAACATATGCATATATTCATTGCAATTATCTGTGTTTCTTCTCTGGAACATTACAATCTGAAAATTTGCATTCGCTCTCTATGTATTACAATGGATAAATGCATAGATACTTTGTAAAAATGTGCAGTGCCGGTACGCTGTAGTAATGCAAATCGATACTTAAATCAAAGAAAGTCGTTCTTTACTACTCATTTTGAGACATCGAATAAAATACTCCCAAGTTGGTATCCTAAAAAAATATTGTACTCGTAGATGGAAATTCACAGTTCGCTGCTTGTAATTTTAATTGGTACAAAGTCATTCATAAGTACCCGTTGAAAATATGGCATTTCAGTCCAATATAAAATTGGATGTTTAAAATTTGTTGGCTGTTGTTCGGCTTTCAAAACTAACCATGCGGGCTTAGTTCCAAGATAATTCAAGTCACTACAGGGTATCTAGTTCCAAAATACAATGCATCAACAACTGGTCAATTTCAGATAGAACAATTTAAAATACTCGTAAACATACATATCTTCTATATCTATGCACATATATCTATTATATAAGATTGTAACAGGCCGCTGTATGTACATAATAGATATTAAAGAAAATTTAATATGGGGTGCTCTTTATTAGAACAACAGAAGCCAAATCAATAATAATTTTTTTTGCTGACAGCTTTTTCGGTTTTTTTCCAATTTAGGAAAACTGGCGTTGACTTTTGTTATTTTTTTCGCAAAAGGTCTTGCGCATATTCTTTGGTTTATATGGCAAAAAGTTCAAGACGCCTTCAACAAAAAAAAATTATTAAAAATCAATGCGGTTTTTTAGCTGCTCAAAACTTGCACTAATTTTACTAAAATTCTATAATGCTGTTAACTGCAAACCGAAAAATTTCAAAAATTCTGGTTAAAAAGCTCGATATTTAGATAAAAATTTGTGAATTTTTTCTAAATTCTGTATAAAGTTTGAAAGTGTGATTTATATGATTTTTGGTAAAGCATGAATCATGTTTTTATAAAAAAATATCAAACAAATTATAGCTTGAAAAACGTTGTAAATATTAAATACGAAACACCATTCATCCACTTTTGACTGCCACTGTAGAGACATGTATGTATGTATGTATGTAGTTAATTATGTACATATGTATTTATTGTTTAACTACAATGAGTTTCACTCTGTAAATGCTATTGTTTTGTATGGTTAGTTACGATTTTGTAAAGCTGTTAATTCGAAATCTACAGATTTCTGTTTGGTTTTTTAATTTAATTTTTTTATTATTGCTGTTTTTCATTCTACTTGTATTTGTTGATTCTGTTGCAGTTGTGTTGTCGTTGTTCTTTTTTTTTTTTGTACTCACAAAGTATACATACATACATACATAGATACGTACATATTTTAATTTCGAAATCGTTAATGTTGTTCTTTTGGTGTTTAGTGTTCTTTGTTTTCGAATGAACTCGACCGTAACGATTTTCTATGGCGTACATTTTTTTTACAAAGGCGCATACGACGGGAATTGTTGTAGGTGTAGGTGCGCTGTGATGTATTATGGAAATATGCTTAGCACATACATATGTATGTACATACATACGAGTATATAGTAAAATTTAAAAGCGTACATATTTATTTGTTCGGGTACGTATGTATGTTTGCATATTTTTTACATTTTATATCTGCGCGTTATCGCTGTGGCAGGCGGCAAGCGGACAGCAACTAGCAACTGGGGGCATTCAACGATGAAACTGATTTTTATTTTTTTAGTTTTTTTTTGTTAAATTTAATTTATAGTCGCGCGTCAAAAAATTACAAAATTGTTAAAAAATTAAAAACAACGCCGAGCTCGAAGTGAAAACTGTTTTAAAATAAAAGCAATGCAACAAGTACAAAATAATACAATAGGCGTAAGTACATATGTACGTAATAAAACATATGTACATACACACATAGTGAGGGAAACCCGTATGGCAGTTGCGTTAGGAATAAGAGGATTTATATGTACACATCTATGTATATTTATGCGTATGGTAGAATTTATCAAAGATAGAGAGTGCCGCCACGGTGGCCGTCACTGACGCCGCAAGGCATTCTCCAAGCATTGTTCTTCGCCGCGATACAATAAAGATCAATGTATGCAGATATACTTGTTTGTATTTGTTTTTGTAGATCCAAGGTAACTTTGGACACCTACATTAGGCGACAAATGAAAGTGTGCACCTTGTTAACTGTGGTAATATATTATTCACAAACCAAAAACTTGAATTATTTATGAAAATGCAGTTCATTCTATAATATAAACCATACAAATCAAAGTTTCACAGTTTATATAAAGTTCACAAACATTAAAAAAAAAATCAACTTTTTATTCAGAATTTCTAGAGTTTTGCACTTTTTTCCATATAATTATCAATTTCTTATAAAAAGAAAACACGGGAGCCCGTTAGCAACAAAATTTCAAAAAATCAAGCCAGTTTTTGTGAATTGCACTTGTTATATAAACAAGTAATTTTAAAGCAAAAAACAAAACCGACTTAAATTCTCATGTAAAAATTTATTAGTACCGGATCTAAGCCAGATTAGTATGGGACCACCTCTGAGACACTACCTTTCCAATGCAAAATAAATTAATCGGTTGACGGTTGACAAAAAAATATATATATTTCGACGAACTGATAACCTCCTCCTTTTTTGGAAGTCGGTTAAAAACCGGGAAAGCAGCCTCCAAAAAACAATCTCGAAAAACAGCGCTATGTTTTCATTTGACTAAAATTGAATGACCTACAAAACTGCAAGCTCTAGGAATTCGGCATAAAAGATTAAAAATTTTGATGAACAAATTTGGAATTTTTGTGAAATTTATGTTAAGTGCGAAACTTTAATTTATATAGTATTTTATATTATTCATAAGTAATTAATGCAAAATATTGTTCATGAAAATAATTGTGAATACTATATTAGAACAAGGTGTACACTTTCATTTGTCGCCTAGTGTAACTGGCTAAATATACACATGTATACACATGACTAGCCGAGGTGAGTAATAGACTGACTGCGTAATTTGCGTATGTGTTTGTCAATGATTGTAGAAAAATTTGGCGCAAGAAAAACCACCAAAAGTACTAGGACTACTAACTAATAAACTTAATTAAAACTACACCCTGTGTCAAAATTGTAAAGAAGCTTTAACAACTATCGCGGCCAGAAATTGTCTAGACAAAGTGCTGATTCCGTCAAGAGCCTGGCTAGATTTCCATAGCTGAGATTTGCCATAACAGGTTCTGGCATGGAAATTCCTTCTACAAGTAATCTCTTCCAGCGATTAATTGATTTTCTTAAGAATGTTTTCACCCAATCAATACGTGATAATGAAATGAGCAGTGCCCCGTTACATACCCAGTGAGTGTTCATAGGCGCTCTCGGCCTAACAGCCTTATTATGTATCACGAACGATAGGCAACACGAACTATTTGTCTGCAGAGCAATGCTTCAAAATTTAGTCCGGTGGCATCTTTCTATCCGGTTTAAACGCAACCGAGACGATTGCAACGTAATCGATGAAAAATAAGACGAAGCAGACCGGTAGAGTAATAAAATCGCAATTGGAGACGACGTTGTCGATTGACGATTTTTTGAAGTTCCGTTCAAGTATACCAGCTTGAAGTTTCCATTTTCAATATTTCATAACCTCCCATTAAATTTGTAATTTCTGTAATCCAGAGAGCTCGATAAAACATAATTATGAATTATTATTTAGTTGTTTAAGCAATGTTTGCCTTTCGCTTTTTATTCGATTCGTATGATTACACTGGCCACCAAAATCTGGCGGCAAGGCTTTTGAGAGCTGATTTCTATAAGATTTTTTCCTTAGACTAAGAATCTGCTCTTTAAATTATTCAATAGGCTCTAGTTTGCGATATGTGTGGAACTAAAAGTATCAAAAAGCAAATTTCTTAAATTTGTTACACTTTTTTTTTAGTAAAATAACAATGCAATGAAGAATTTTCTGAACAGCATAAAAATAAAGATCAAATGTTACCCTTCTATCCCAAAATTAGCAAATACGCGGCATACTGCTCTGCGCCTTAACGTATTTTTGAGCTTCTTGATACCCGTATTGTAATATTCAATTTATTTCATCAATTTAATTGAAATTATTTTCATAAACAGCGGGCAACACTCCTCAAAAATATTTTCGGCAGTAAACTTTCCTAAACCTCTTCACTTACTTGTTTTAAAGTTATTTTATTGTAGGTACTAGTAAGCCTTTCGGCGTAAATTTCCTATTCTAACAACGAAAACATAAAAGACGTGACCAGGTGTGATTAAATTTCGAATTTATTCGATGTATTCGGGAACGAATTTCTGTTATCCCTTGTCAAATTTGGTTTGGAGATAAAACGTTTTCGGCGATGTGCCAAGGTTCAGTGTCATTTTATGTTCTTTTTATTTTTCTTCTTCTTCTGAGCTTAATGGAGTGTATGACCAAAAGGTACATGATTCAATAATACAAGGTTGGATAAATATTGACATTTGTGTCAATCGACTGCCTTGTAAGGTTGCATTTGAGAAGGAAAGAGAAGCGGGTAACAATCTTATCTCCTTTTGTGAAAAGGTAGTAGGAAAAGTAAGTAGTCTGGTAGTGCTGAAATGCGTTTTTGTATACAAATTGAATTAAATATATAAAGACGATTACACTGATCTAAACAATAGACAATGAATTAACTTTTTATGGCCACATAAATATTAAAAATTAAATAAATGGATATTCACATAAAATTCTTGCCAAAGAAAAATCTTTAAAATCTTTGAAGAAGTATTCCCAAATATTCAAAATAAACCATGGTTTCATTGAAATATCTTAAATTGAATTGCATTTGGTTTTTTTTTAATTTAAATTTTTTAGTAATGTTTTCTACTTTTTTCTCCAATCAGTCTTGCTAATTATTATATTGGTTACATTTAAAAGTTATATCTGCAATATCGCAGTTTAATTACATTTGGTTATTTAAAAATCTAATTTTGATGGAATGGTTTTTACTTTTTTCTCCAATCGGTCTTGCTAATCATTATATCGGTTAAACTTTAAAAATATGCCTTCAATATCGCAATTTAATTACATTTGGTTTTTTTTTAATGTTAATTTTTTGTAATGCTGTGTACTTTATTCTGCAATCAGTCACAATCAGCACAAGAAAATATCTTTATTAATATTTCCACTTTCGCTTTTATGGAGTGGTATACTTGTAAATATGCAAAGGCTGCACTTGACCAACCCAAAAGCTGCAGTGGTAAAAATACATGCACCAGCAAACGTGGACGGACACCCAAATGATCCTGACCTTCACAAGAGAATATATTTATTAATATTTGTACTTTCTGCTCCAGCCATACATGGACGGACACACAGGGATCCTAGCATGCAAAACTTACTTACTTAGTGAATAACTCCGATACCCTGCAAATAAATATGAAAATTACTGTTGTAATTCAAAATATTTCCATTATTTTTGATTTTTTGCCATACTTACTTGAATTTGCCCAATAAGAAAATGAATTTCCAAGAAACAATCGATGAAAATATCGGCAGTGTTGCCTGTTGAACTTTTTATACGAAGACAATATTTCTCCTTGTATTTTAGTAGTAGTTTCTATAAATCAAAAAAGAAGGCAACACAGGCTAAGGCAGAATGCGGGAGCGAGACAACTGCCAGGTTATCCAACCTTGTATTATTGAATCATGCAAAAGGTATACCATTTTAACATACTCACATTTCTCTAATTATTCAAAATTTCTCCAAACATTTGACACATAGATAAATTGAGACCCAAGTGAGAAGTTAAATTACTTAAATAAAAAATTGTATCTATTTCTGAAAATAGGTTTTAAAATTAAGGAATGAAATATCTTACCTTTGTAGCTAAAAGGCCAATATTTCAGGTTTAATTTTATACTAGTCAAAAGAGTTCTACCAAAGTTTAAAAAATTCCGAAAATCTGGTCTTTGACCATTTAACTTCCAAGTATTTCTCGTATAGAAAAGCTCCTCCCTGCGCTTTGCTTGTTTGACATATGTATCTGCATACATACGGAACTATCGAGCTTAAAATTTTAATTTTATACATATGTATATTTTTAGTTTTTAGCGACTATTTCTTTCATCCAAATTGCATATGATTTTCAAGTGAAAGCCACGCGCAGACAGCTGATTAGCATATTACGTTTTAACTGGCATTCATATTTATTTACATACATACATATGTATATATGTACATGTTCTTATATAAATGTGGGTGCAACTAAATCATCTATATGCAACTAAGTCACACAAAATACTCAGACGTCTCCCCATTTTCGAGCATTTTCAAATTCATGCTGCCCGGTCGCAAGATTCTAGGGCTATGCTACTCAATCAGATAGCTTGTTTTTGCTGTTGGTGTTGCACCCGCATTAGGAAACACTTAACAACAACCATAAACTCAGTTTTATATGCATGTGTGCATGTGTTTTTTTTTAACATCAATCGCAGTCAGCACCGCTGACCAGCCGACCGATGCAAAAATTTGTATGTTAATTAGCTACGGCGATTTTTTTTTATTATTCTTATATTTATATTCGATGTAAATTTCTTTCGCTGCTTTTGGCTTGAAGGCTTTTAGGCGCTTGATCTCTGATCAGAAAACAACAAGAACAATAACGCTAACATACTATGTAACCTCTAACATACATACATACGTATATTGTATAAACATACATATGCATGTGCATTAGAGTGGTCCAAAAATGCATGTGAAAAAGTAAAGTCAGAACATTTATGCTCTCACCCTCAGGATTGTTCTATATCGAAAAAAACAAACCCCTATTTTTTAGTTTGAAATCAAAAAAATATTTAGAAGTCGATCAAAGCGCCTAAAGTTGTCCATTTATTTTTATATGGGGGAAAAAACTTTTCGTAGAAATGGTATAGAATTCTAAAAAACCAATATTTTTCTATCGAAAAACTCTCTTCATCTGCAGAAGATTCCCAATAATAATATCCAATTGTTTATTTAACCATTTTTTAATACCAACGATTTTTTATTTTTATTATTGTAAGTCTTTTTGAGCGCTTTGAGCGCCCTCTAAATATTTTTTGATTTTAAAATAAAAANGATTTTAAAATAAAAAAATAGGGGTATACTGTTTTCGATACAGAACAATCCTAAGGGGTGAGAGCATTACAATTCCGATTTTACTGTTTTTGGACCAGCCTAATGTACATACATAAATGTATGTATGTAACTTCTCGGTTCTGCGCACNAGAGCATTACAATTCCGATTTTACTGTTTTTGGACCAGCCTAATGTACATACATAAATGTATGTATGTAACTTCTCGGTTCTGCGCACTTAAGAGCCTCTAAATGCGTTTAAATTGTATGCAGTAGAATAGTAGTAGTGCGCTAACCACCCTCGCTCGAATTTCGCGCTTCACCTTCGGCACTTCTCACCTGTCTTCGCTTTGGGGGCGTCACTCTGCCGCTTTAGGTGCCAGATGTAAATACAAATGTAAGTATGTATTACGAATGTAGGTATGTACGTGGCGATGTCGAGTTCAACTCAGTGTAAATGATTAATTTGACTTAGGTTTTTCTAGTTTTATTTTTGCTTTTATTTCCCATTGTTTTTAAGCGAATCAACATTAAATTCTGCTAAATGCCATAATAATATGTTATATGTGTGTTGCTGCAACATGTTGCCGCAAGCGCTGGCTAGCCATCACCTTACATTACCGCTTCTCTTTTATTGTTTGTGTGTATGTACATTAGTGTGCACCGCAAAACATTGCGGTTTTCCGCAAGAGTTATAAAATTTATTACATTTATGATTTCAAAATGCAGCCAAAAATTTCCTTATTTTGATTCAGTTGATAAAATTTCTAAACGTTTTTATCCGGATCTTTTAAGCTGAACCCCTTCTATAGTCTGAGCTGATTTTTTAGAAAAAATATTTTTAAAAACTAGTTTTATTTGTAAGAAACTAGATTTTGGAGGTATTTTCAAAAAAGGCCCTTTCACATAAATCTTAATAACTTTGAGAAATAATTTGGCGATAATAAATTGTATGTTTCTGATGGAAAAACAGTACCGATTTATTTTTTGTATGTAGAGTGTTGCACCCTAATGTGTAAGAATGTTTGCACTTGTCCATTTTTCCAACTCGGCAGCTCGCACAGATGTGAACGACAAGTGGCACTCTTGGAAAATTATATAAAAAAAATATATAAAAAGTAAGACAAATTAAGCTCGTTTTGGAAAAAATAATAATAATAGTAAACATCAACGTGCTACTTTGTATATAATACATATGCACAGAGCTATGTGTATGCATGTCTACATATACACACTACATATGCATTTTTATGACCTTAACAAATTTGCAATAAGCATACATTTTTCGTAGGTGTGAGGGTTAAAATTTTCATTTATTTAGAATTAAGAGCTACATTAAGTTGGAGGCGAGACTTTTCTTGTTTATATCGGTTTTTATTTTATTTTTTGTTGTTTTACTTTGCTACTACATAGTTAAGTATTTTTTCTACTAACATTTAAATTTTAATTTTTAACATATTTTTTCAAGCGCACCTGCTGTGTGCTTTAAATTTGTGGCCGATCATGAAGAATTATTACCTTGTTAATGAGTCGTACCAGACCTTAATGTTTGATTTTTTAATTAGTTAATCTGCTTGTTGTGAAGCGTTGTGCAGTAAACCTAATTTTTATTGTAGCAATGTTTGCTGTGTGCTTTAAATTTTTGGCCGATCATGAAGAACTATTACCTTGTTAATGAGTCGTACCAGACTTTAATGTTTGATTTTTTAATTAGTTAATCTGCTTGTTGTGAAGCGTTGTGCAGTAAACCTCATTTTTATTGTAGCAATGTTTGCTTTGATTTAAAATTAGAATAGAAAATTTAGAAACATACAAACATACTTACATATGTATTATTTGCCGTTCGTACGTATGTAGGGATGTTGCGAATGTGGAATTTTAGACATCAAATATTTTTTAAGATATAATTAAGGTCAGTGAAAAAATTGCATATAAGAAAAATTTTAGTTTCATTCATTCTTTTTATTGTGATACAAGAAAAATTCCTTTTGAAGAACAGCACCGCGGCTGTTAATGTCGTATGTATCCTCCTGACTGGTTTGCCAAATGCAAAAGGGTTCGGTTACAATTTGTGATTTTATATACGTTTTATCAGTATGCTAGCATAACATTCGAATGTTGAAATGAATGCGTAAGCTCCGCAGTTGCTAAGGCGAATGCGAATGCGAATATTCGCAACAACCCTAGTATGTATCTACGAATGTAAAAATAACTGCAAGCAAAAACTAATTAGCGAATATTTATGAGATTCGGGCGAATGTATATGCATTTATTAGAAAGTTGTGATTATATAAAATTAAGTAAACAATAAAAGTTTACGCCACATTTTAATACCGAAAATTCATAAAAAATAGAATAGTTCGTTTTTAAAGGAAACTTGTATAAAACATCATTATCGAGCCGCTGGGGTTCGTCCTCAGCCATGAGATTAGGATAGAACTCTGTTATTAACTTTCACGGGGTGGAGGGGTTTGTGAAGGGAGAATATAATTTTCTATTTCCTTTGTTGCAACTCTGAACTGAATATGACAAATGCGATTGTAAGCGCGGAGAAATATCGCAAGCTGTCAAAAGTAACCTCGAAAATTTTCAGGTTGCTTATATATGTATGTATACCTATGTACATATGTACATATGTATTTACATAGTATGTGTATATTTATCTTGCAAAACATCTCAACTACTTTTTAGTTTCATGTGGACAGTTCCAAGAATTTTGAAAGTCGAAAAATTGCAATTTATTACGATTTTTT
>NW_016173996.1:0-11367 GCF_001687245.7 Rhagoletis zephyria
ACTTCGAAGCGACTGAAAGGGGTCGAAGGCTGGCGTGCGGGCATGAGGATTGCTGGCTCGGTGAATGTCTATACAGATGGATCGAAGATGGAGAAGGCCGTAGGGTCGGCTGTCGTTTGGGCGGATCTCGGCCTCTACGAATCCTATAAGCTGCCAAACTACTGCAGCATTTTTGAGACGGAGGCACTGGCCGTAAGGAGGGTGCGGAGCTGAGTGCTTTGTCGGAAACCATGTTGATAGAGGAGGTGTCAAGCGATTAAACGGTAACTCGAACAATCCATGGTTCGGAAGGCGCAGACGGTGTGTAATAGAACGCAAGATTGCAAGGTGTCCAGGATTATGTGCAGAACGTATGACATGAAGCTCACGAAGTTTCTCCTTAAGTTTCTCCTTTAACTCAAGAGGGAGGACACCACGCTACTGGTGGCTGTTCTAACTAGATATTGCCTACTGGCATCGCACGCCGGTAAACTAGCTCTGGCTAATGATAATAACAGGGAGCTGGTTCTCTTAATACTCTCTAAGCCCCCGCTAAGGTAGGGTATAATAAGGTATTCCACTTTCTCAAGAGGACTGAGATGTTTTTTAACATTGCTCCTGGTACGCAGTGAATAACTGTCCAAAGTGGTCGCAGTTTATCTGGTAATACTACCACACAGTGGCACGCTAGAATACCTAACCGAACCCAGTATTGCCTAGGCCATAGATTATGCGCTGGGCTTGGGACACACCACGTAAAAACTAGTGTCATGGATAATTGCTACCGTCAAAAACTGATGGACCTTGCAGATTAAAAAAATGCACCACGTCGGGATTCTCTTCAGGATTGTCAGCGCTGCACAGGAAATGCGATGGACGTGGCATAGCTGTAAAATGAATGCAGCAACAGACACCTACCACAGATGTCATACCAATTTGGTAGGAGACTTTTGGCTGAGCAAAGACTCCGACGAATGGCCACAATTCCCACCAAAACTAAAAGCTCAAATGGATCACGTTGTGTTAGACGAAAGATGCGTAAGTTCTATCCGACGAGCCAACATCGATTCGGGTCACAATGAAGAGGCAGAAGAACATGAGTGCGAAGATTCTTAAAGTAAACAAACAGAAAACAAAACACCACTCAAACGATTTCAAGATGGGCTAGTTTCTGCAGAGCCAAATAAGGGAACCTGGTAGCTAACGTTCAAACACAATTGAGATATGCATCAGTTCTCTACGCTTTATAATAGTGTTACGGCGGGCGGGTTTGATAAAAAATAACCCAGACCTCTTTACGGAGAGGAAGCTTACATCCATCCACTAGACCAAAGCAATAATAATGAGGCTTAAGAATAACAAAGCTCGTGGGGCTGGCAGTGTAATTCTCCGCACCCACAAGTAGGCATAATATGCGAAAAAATAAAATCCTTCATGAACTAATTGACTAGGTCTCATGGTAAATGTAGCTTCATACCTCTTAAATCCACCAGATTTTTGCAGTGCGTCTTTTTGGATGCTTTTGACAGCTGTATTTACCACGTCATATCTAAAAATAACGCGGAACGCAGAGTGAAGAGTATAGTTCCATCTATAAGGTAGGGATCTCTCCGCGCCGCACCAGCTCAAAAAAGGTTTTACATAAAGCGACTCGCTGTCGGTCGACATCTTCTCAATCTGTTGTTGGAAATAGTAAGATGAATTGCCAATATGAAGCGCAGTAAAAGCAGGATGCTGATAATGTTTGCAGGTGGCGTCGACATCTTCGGTCTCGACAACGCGAACGTGCGCACAGCATCATGAGTGAGAAAAAGACAAAGTACATTTTAACAAACACGCAAAGTATGGCCCTTTTTTTAGACACACGCCACTGTTGGCAGTTATAGCTTTGAAGAAGTGAAAGACTTTGGATACTTAGAATGCAGTATTAACACCGGCAATAATGTAATCTAAATAGAGATCAAGCATAGAAAAATATTTAACAACAGTTGCTACATTGGGATCCTTTTATACGGTGCAAAAATATGGATGCAGGAGCTCAAATTCGGTATCGAATTTATGGTGAGAGCGAGACGCCTTTTGTCGAGTATTGCCGTTTACACAGTGACAGAGTTCTTCGCCACAATTCGCAATAAGGCGAGATTCTTGAAAATTACCCTTGTCCCAATGGAAGCGTTGTCCCCATCACAATATAGAAATCGTGCTTGGTGATTTCAATGCGAGCGTGGGCAAGAAGGCAGTATGGGGTTGTATAGTCGGAAAATTCAGCCTCCATGACGAAACTTCCGATAATGGACGGAGGTTGATCTACTACGCTGGGGCTACTTGGCTGTCTCCGAATCGAAAAACGGGAAACGAAATCGAAAATGTTATAATAGGTGAATATCTAATGTTTTGGATGAACGTAAGCTTTAAAAGACTGAAATCGAGACCGACTATCTTGGGGTAGCCAAGATGTGGGCATACCTCTATGCAACAAAAAATGTGCGTCCAGAAACACTAGGAAACCTCAACGTCGAAAAGCTGCTATCACAACAGATGGCCAGTTTATTCGCCACTCGACTCTCACACCTGCTCTCAGAGAGCACTCCGCAACAAACTGGTTTACGTAGCGGCAGTGTAACCACGTTTCCCGTTCATCACGTACCACCGCCGAAAAAGCAGTCGGATTTCAACAAGCGCGAAAGAAAAAATTGTGCTTAGCTTAGAGTATTCAAAAGAAATATTCTGTGGAAGATTTATGGGACTTTTTGCTATGAGCTTTATGAGTTTTACAACGATATGAATGGACAGAAACCCTTCAACCCTTAAAGTATATAACTCTGATGACGATGCTGTAAATCCTGCTTCGAAAAGATCAGGCGAAGGCATCATTTCCAACTAGCGCCAGTTGCAGCGAAAGAGAAACACCTGCGTGCGTACTTGACTCGGCCAATATCACTTAATTGGTTACAATGTCTAACGACCAGGTCCAACGGACGAGAATAAAAGGTTATTGAGTTTCCATATCGTAATGATCATGAAAGTGAAACAACATACTATAAATGTTAGCAACACTTAATTATGAGAAGACAATTCGCACTGATGGATCCAAGCTTGATAGTAGGGTAGGCGGAGTAGTATGCGCTGAACAACTGGGGTTGGCGTCGTTCTCCGCCTCCCACACAATTGTAATGTCTTCTAAACGAACTAGCGCCTACACTAGTAGCGGATACGGTAGCGAATTCCGCAAAACCCGCAAAAAAGATGGCAGAGTAGTTCGCCAAGAGACGAGAAAGCCGATAAGCTTGGAAGAAGGAACCACAAAGGGCGGCAGAACGGCGAGCGGCTCAAAATGAAAATGTGTGAAATACTACTGAAGAGGCCACGGAATGAGGGGCATTTCTGAGCGGCTGAGCGACATTTCTCACTGCGCGGGCCGCTCATTGCGTTGCCTCGGCCTAAGTGTGCTGGCAAATTGACCAGCTACCATGCCAACCTATCCTAAACTTGCCCTATTAAAACAAAAGAACTGTATAGGGCAATTTTGGCAAAGGGTTTTCAACTTTCCTCAGTCTTTCTAAAGGCAAAAGTCTTTCGTAAGACAAACGTCAATTCTGGCAACTATCTTGGAAGCTTTTTTACTAACTTTCGAAAGACCAATTGAAAGATCTGCTAACGAGAAGGTATTAGCCTTGTACTGTGTTTTATTTAAGAAATAAAAACTAATGAATAAAAGAAAATTAAACAAAAAAATAAATAAGAAAATAAAATAAAGCAAAAATAATAAAAATATTTTTACAAGTTAAAAAAATTTTAAACACATATATTTAAATATATCTCTTTGTAAAACAATTAAGTCTGAAAGGTAAAAGAAAATTAAATTAGAAAAGAAGAATTAAATGAAAACTAGAAACTAGTTCTTAAAAATTAAATGCAAATGATCAACTATATTTTTATTTTTAAAACAAAATCTAAAAACTAAAAGAAAATGTAATTATAAAAAGAAAAAAACATAAAATCAGTTTCGAAAAATAAAATCAAATAAAAAAATATATATTTTTTGAACAAGATCTAAAACCGAAAAGAAAATGAAATTGAAAAAAATAAAGATAGTTTAATACAGAAATAAAAACAGATACGTTTCTAAAAATGTAATGACATTAAAAAGGATAATATTTTCTTTTTAAACCACTAAAATCTGAAAAAAAAGATATAAAATAAAATTAAAAAAATTTATATTTTTCTTACTAACTGCCGATTTAAGGAAAGCAATTTAAGTGCAAAATGATTTCCTTTCTGTCAGTTTTCATATTAAATTCAAATAAAAAATAATTTTTCACCTAAATTTCTTGCGTGAAATTGGCTATAAGACAATGAAATTTAAAAATTAAAAGCAAATTTAATCAAAAAAAGAAAAAATATAGTAAAAAATTCGAACCCGGATTCCTCAAAAAGGCACAGCGGTTTGCACACTCGGCCCTTGCGATTGTTGGTGGGACGCGAGCTATACAATATACATATGTGGGCTTTCTGTCAAAATAGCTTTTCACCAGGAGTGGTGAATGAGAGAGCTTTTTTTAAGACTTTTGTACCAGAATAACAAAAGTCTTTCGAACTATCTTGCCATCTGTCTTACGAAAGACATTGTTTCCTATCCGTGGGTCCAATAAACCCATGCTTGGTAGGAAATGCATTTTTTTGCGGTACACAAAACTTTGTCCTACCGAAATCACAAAGAAACTTATTTCAAAACATCGATTATGTAAGGGAAAAAGCCTTGCAGAAGTATTTACTAAAAAGTACACTTATGTATCTATCATTCGAAAATGCATGAAATAAATAAGGTCTGACATGATATTTGGCCCGGTGTTAAATTTTTGATTTCAAGTGGCAAAAATTAGTAAAAAATAAAAAAAAAAAAATTAAATTAAATTTCAATCTTCCTTGTGTGTCGCCGTCTTTTCCATTTGTTTGGTTAACGCATTTCTTACTCTATAATTAGATATTAACTGACTCCTATGAGACCAGCTGCATTCATTATAAGTAGATATTTCAGCTCATTTGCAAATCAACTTCCTTGAGAATTTTTATGATCGGCTCGTTAAACATTTCAGGTCACGATGCATGATGCCACTTAACAAGCTACATAGGCATCTACTTATACATACTTGATACTTGAATGATCTGCCTGCTTACCTTTCACTTTTAGAACGTTCTAAGCAAATACAAAACCAAAGTTGTCGGCAGCAATTGTAATAAAATATGTACATACATTTACAAAACTAATAAATATACATCTCCGCATTGGCTAGCAAAAGCTATCGTCTTAAAAGTGAAGTAGGTACCTACTACAATCGACGATATCATGTTCGTGAGCCAACAACAAGAAGAGGCAGCCGCAACAAAAACAAAAAAGGTACACTAGAAATCATAAGCAGGCAGCGGCAATCCAAAGCTGCGAGCCAAGCAAGCGTCTGCCAGCAAACAGAGAAGATGCCAAAAAGCTACCACGATGGCTGGCTGGCTGGCTTGGTTGTTGGCTTAAACCACTTCTTGCCGCCACAATCGATGTTAACCTGCGTTGTGTTGCCGCTAACGCTGCCCATTGCCGCTGTTGCTGCCTTTAACGTTGTCGCTGTCGCTGTCGCAGCTGCGTTGCTGAAGATGTCTGAGTCGGCTAAGTGTGCTGCGCTGCGCAGCGCTGCGTTGCGATTGCGCAGAGATGGGTCCAAAGTGGTTTTCCTTTCGTTTGCCACAGATCATTCCGCTTTGAATTCATAAACGATCAAGTCGTGCATCGCGCACCACAACGAGTGGATATTCATATACTTAACTAGTGAGCTAAGGTGGAGACCGGTGAAACTTTTTTTCTGCTCGCGTGCAATTCAGCTTTTATTGTGTGCTCATTGTTTTTAACTTTTTTGTTTTTTTTTTTGTACTTTTGTGCCGCTGAAGCTGTCAAGTACTGGCGCTTCAATGTGTACGATTCAATGAAAAACGCTTTTCTTCGAGTTTGTATAGTTTTCGCCATTTCAACGTTTCGCTGCACATTCTAAATGCTTTGAAGCAGCCACAGGCAACAAACAGTGTCCGTCATTTACAACACCAACCACATTTGCTTTGCCAGACATATGCGTACATATTTGCATTTGTTTTTCCGCTTGAGCGCCGTTACTTACGTCCATTCGTTGAAAAGTACCAAAAGTGTTAGAAGCAAATAAGTAAAACAACAACAACAACACCAAGTTTAACGCAAAAACCGTTAAACTTAGTAACTAAACTCCCTCAACGGCTGAGCTGATGACAATCTAATCGTACTTGTGAAAACTGTAAATGTTTTGTTCGCGAGTGTTTAACAGTTTGTTGTTGGTGAGGGGCAGCAATTAGAAAACCATTAACTGGAATTAAATTGCATCAGAGGTGACGAGCGGAAGCGTATTGCCGTTGTTGTTGTTGCTGCTCTGCTATCTTGCCGTCTTGCCTTCTTCGCGCTCGGTAGCGGTCTTTTGTGTTGAATGCGCGTTGTTTAACGTATCGTAACGCGTGTAGTTGTTGTAGTCGGCATCTAATTGAAGGTGCGAGCATCCTTGAGGTGCAAACCAGTGACAAGTGTACGCAGCGCAAATAAGTACACGTTCATACACAAAATTAATACAAACAAAAAAGTCGTCGTCAAGAAAATCGATTTTATAGTTTTAATTGCGCGTACAAATCGAAAAAATCGTTTTCAAAAAAAAAAAAAAAAATACTGCTGACTTTATTGTGGATAGCGGAAACGAATTGGATAACATTGTTGGATAATTTTTGTGTTGATTAAAAACAGACGACGAGGGAATAATAACTACGAAGCTATGATGGGATTTAAAAGCATAACCTGGACGTGCATTGTTGGTAAGTTATTTATAATCACCTGGCTGGACTTACGTCAACTAAGTCCATTTTGTAAAATTGTGCAGGAAAGACGAAAAATCGATGTAGTTTCGTATTGCCTGCCATTCTGCATCAAAAACTAAAGTTTGAAAAAATGGACTTGGCACCTTTTCAACTTTAGGTAGAGATTTATGATTTCTATGGTGAAAACAACCCTTAACAATCTCAAAAGGGCAATATTGCCCTGTGATTTTTCGAACTTTTTTAAACTTCGTTCCAAGGTGTTTTGTTGTTGCAATTTCGAATCTGAATTTATGTGAAAAAAATTTCAGATTTTTAGGACATTTGATGTCCGAAGGCTCTTTGAGAGGCTGGTTGACTTTTACTGGATCCGCCCTTTTGAGTTTTTGAACACTTATCAGCTACTTAAAGCACCTTTGGATGTTAAAAAATCCATCCTCCACATTGTATACCCCATTTTAAATTTTAAGATGCTAGGACTTAAATTGATTTTGAATTGATGCACATTTTCTCAAAAAAAAAAAAATCAAAAAAAAAATCGAGAATAGGTAAATGAGCAACATCTTCATCAAAAAAATAAAAAAATAAAAATATGTCAAAAATCAATGGCAGTTCAATGCATCTTTAGAGTTGGTGTACTAAAATAATAAATCTAGATATTGAAACAATTATGAACAGTGTATGTATATTTTGAGAATGACTTACAAGAAATGTTTCTAATTTCAGTATTAGTAAGATCGCATTATGTTAAAGGAGCTATTTGACAAGACCGATTTATTTTTGACGATTTCTTCCTGCATCGATTATTATTATTTCGATCTGCCATATCTACTATGAAATCGCTGATAACTTTGAAAAAAGTGTGACCAAGGTTTTTTTTCAATACAGAGGGGCATCCATTTTAGGGCCTCATCTCAACCTTTCCTAAACTATGGTATCCATACGCAGTAATCAAGTTTCTAAAGGATTTTGCTCCGCCCGGTCATAAATATTTTTTTAAATAAGCAAAATTTCCACTTTTTTATTAAATATAAAATTTTAAATGTACTATTTTGCTACACGCAAGCGAGCTCAAGTATAATTGTTTTATTGGCAATTAGAATTCAGCAATATTTTTTTATCTTCCTTTTAACCCCTTAACTCATATTAAAAATGATTTTTTATCCAATTAAAAAAAAATCCAATTATAGAGATAAAAGTTTCCACGAAAACGTAAAGCATCAAGTTTTCCTAGGAGCCAACGAAAACGAAAATCGTTTGCAGATTAAGTGGAAGAATAAATACATCCACAAAATCCAGCATATAATAAAAAATTTTCGATGAGAGGGAGCTGAAACCTTCCGTTATTTGACTGCCTCGTAATGACACTAAGTGAGGTCCCAAAATATCTATTTCACTTTCACTCCATTTCCTGCGACTAGACTTATAGTTTTCTAAAGTTTAACACTCTTTCCTAAAAATTATCAGTTTACCAATTTTCGACCCTGCACTTCACTTGAACTTGAAAATAAGAACACTACTTTTTTACGTAAAATGAAGAATTTCCCAAAAAAAATATTTGTTTACCAATAGAGCCCGGATAGTAGATCATGTTGCCTCGGAAAGCATGTGGAGAGGTTAGGGGTCCCTGTAGAGGAATATTTCGAATATTTCGGCGGCTTTACCGACATACCCAAAGTAGGTATACGGTAAACTTTAGGTTTGGCAGACTCCATATCGTCAGCCCAACACTAACATATTGTGTAAGCGCCAAACTATTATTGTAATTATCTAGTTATCCCATACGAAATTTAAATGCCTTTGGTGAATCTCTCTACTTTAAGCATTAAAACATTAATTTTATAAGCACCTCATCAGGCATAAAAAAGTCTGCTAATTGGCATTCATTAAAGAGCTACGGGACTGCTATTTTTGTAACGCATACATGAAATTGCAGAAGAAGCTAAGTATAGATAGTATTGTCAAAGGTACAAGGTCACATAATTATTAGCAATAACGTGCATTATATAAATTTAAAATCTTTTCATGACGAAATTGTATTATGTCTCCAATTTAGCATGGTTGTGCTGCAATTTCTCATACGATTTCATAAATACGATATGTACTTACTTGTATTTATATGCATTCACACACAATTTTGCTATATAAATTGCAAACTCACAATTGGATGACAGCAATTGATGCGAATTTCAAGGTTCACTCATTGATACCCTTATCTTAGATTTGGCATATTTTAAATGCCATAATGGTGCTTTGATTGCATACATCATGACTGGCTTAATTATTGTATCTTCTGCCCTCACTTAAGTGCTCACATACATACATACATACATACATATGTACGTACGCACAAAAAAAAATTGTATTCATAAGGACGGTAAGACGTGAATTGCAAAAAGTTATGGCAAAGTGAAACTGAAATTAAAGCGAAATAAGAAATATTTTATATGAAGTAGAAAAATTAAAAAGCTAGGAAATAAAAATGATGCAAATCGAAATAAAAGTTTAATTATGATAAATGCTTACAAAATTTTTGCGCTCATTAACATTTAGTGGAAAATAAGTTTGTAAGCAGCTTTTGTTTGGTTTTCGAGCAATTACTGCCTGTCCCATCTAATTACGCATGGAAAATTGATTCTGCTGTATGTATGTATGTAAATACTTTAAAGCTGCCACTTCTGCTGAGAACTGCTGGAGTTTGAAGGTCATACGAATTGAGTACGACTACATAGGTATATTTAGCTCAGTCGTACATATCTAGACACTTCATCTGAAATGGGGCTTAATTAGATTTTAATGTATTATGAAATCTCATTTATTTGTTGCATGATATACTTTGAGTGTTCTTGAGATTATCTATTACATCATTTTGCAAGCAATTAACCAGGCTTTTTTTTTGAATGAAATAATAAAGATACATAAGTATATAGATAACTATGTCTTAGAATTTCTGTTCATGAAAAATTTTCAATAGCTTCATGGAAGAGATGGGCATGTTGGTCCTGTTGTATTTGATTCCTTCGTTTGAATACCTCGAGGGCCGCCTCATCGCATGACGCTTTTGCCCCTTCTTCTACGCCATGTTGAGTGACTTTCAGAGTGTAGTTTTGGTATGTCAGGATGCCTTATTTAGCACTAGAGTTCCTAAACAAAGGAACTTTTTCGAAAATATAACTGTCAATAGTAAACTCGGGTTAAGTTGGTGTGAGAGTCAGCGCCAACTCACTTAGAGCCTGAAGGTCCATTGTGTTACCACTGCCAAACACGGGAGCCTCAGTGACTATTCTTCATAGAACGATTTTGAAGCTATTATAAAGCTTAGGATGGGCTTTATTTATTGGCTAAAGTAAGGCCTACCTAAAAAGTCTGCCCTCCTATAGGCCAGAGCTGGGCAACTACAGAAGAAGTGCTCCACGGTTTCTTCCTCTTCCTCATCCCTGCAACTTCTCCAATATTCGTGTGTGCCTGCCAAATAGTCAATGACCGCTTACACAAGCCGTCACCACCGCAATATCCTCTCTTGGCTGAACAACTCTTTTGTCCTTTCCGCGGTATTTGTGGCAAAAGTAGCCTGGTTGTTCTATAAGTGCCCTCCTCTAGCCTTGACCTGTTGACTTCTTGGATCATGCTATTTCGAAGTTCTAATTTGCAGGTTGCCATGGTTATCGAAATTATGCCTCCGTTTTCACAAAGAGGGAGATTGGTACCTATCCTAGCTAGCTCATCGGTCCTGCAATTTTCTTCAATATCTCTATGTCCCGGAACCCATATGAGGCTGATCTTGAATACGGCGCTAATATCGTATTACCATATTAATGGCCGCCTGGCTGTCCGAGAAGATGTTAATTGTAGTCTTCGGTTCGACATGCGTATGACGGGACAGCTTCTCCATGGTCTTGCTTTGTTTTATGGGAGTGTGTCTAAATTTTTTAAATACGTAAATCGGCATAAGGAATATGTACATACGGCTTGCCCTGGATGGCACTCATCAATAATCAAAATAGTAATTTGAAAAGAAGGTATTTATGTACAGAAATGTACATACATACACATATCAGATCGCATCCATTTGAGTTCAGTGGGTTAATTCCATATACATACATATGTACTCTCAAAGATCACATTGTTGCCAGTTCAACTAGCGTAATGTACTACATATTTATGTTACTGCACATGTATGTAGTTGTTTGTGCAACTGTTCGAATTTCATAATATCGGATGCTAAACCGGCAAAACGGCAAATAGGCAAATGCAAAGAATTTTTGCGTGGAAAGATGATATTCGTCAGTTTGAGTGGATTTTGTAGCCACATTCAGCAAATGAAGCAGTTTTTCATTATCAGTGGGCTGCAAACTGCAGCCAAGAGCAAACACATATACAAAAAATGTAGAAAATAATGCTTTTAATAACACAGCTTTTAGGATTTGCATATTTGTATTAATTTTTTTATTTCAGTCTATGAAAACCATAACATTAAAACTTAATTGAAAATAAGTAAAGCAAATTGACATTAAC
>NW_016173998.1:0-11365 GCF_001687245.7 Rhagoletis zephyria
CTTAGGAAAGCTGAGAAACCCGGTTCGAATCACAGCTGGCAAAAGTTTTGTTTTATTTATTTTTTATATAAAATTGGTTACAATGTAATGCAGATGTGGACAATTGGTCTGAGCCTAGGACATTCAATGTTAAATGTAAAAAGAATTTTACATGTGCTTGGACCGAACTTTGGACTACTTACAAATCACCTGCAGTTTAGTTTGTGGTGTGCTCTAAGTCTATTTCGAGATCCTAAAGGGTGCTTATATAGTATATTAGTGTACTCGTGTATCCGGTCGTGCTTGTTTATGGCACACTTGCTCAGTTTGGGTTTGTGCATCAACAGCTAACTTCGTCCCCACGGACACCTCAGGTATGGNAAAGCATTGGGGAATCGCATGGTAGAGGTACATCATCCAAGAGCAAAGGCACCCGCTTAGAAATACTCAGCAGCGATAGGCAACAAATATATGGTCACTGGCACTAAAGTGGTTGTCGCACACACGCGAAGAGTCTTCTAATGGAACACCGCAGCTATTTGCCCACCGTTGTCTATTCTATTTCTATTTCGTATGTATGTACGAAACACATCTAAATGCCTTTACACGATGTGTTGGCATTTCAATATATAAAAAAGGGCATGTCGATCTGCTTATTTGAAAAACATCATTGTTGCCCACACTTAAAGGTTATATGTATACACATTAAAAAAACTCATTGCCGACGAATTGAGAGAATGAATTTACGTTGTAATCCTTTTATTATGGTCTTACCTTTAAATCCTTTAATCGTGTTTTATATACATATTTAAAAAAAAAAAAAAAAAATCCAAAAACCTGGGCGACCTTAAACTCGCTTTGATATTGTATTTGAACTTGTGAATTAATGATATGTACCATAGATTTCTTTGAAATAAATTCAATAAAATTTTTACGGCATGTAACCGAGAAATCGACGCTTTACCCATTTTCACTTTTTTGTAAGGAAATTTTATAGCGAGGCAATTTTGAATGCTCACACCTTTTTGAAAAATAGCTAAATGCCTCCGGAAATGTTAACTACCCATGGACGGGAAGCAAGTCATTTAATATTTCTTAAAAACACAACTTTGAAGTCGAGCGTCACGTCTTTCTGTTATCCTAAAGGGACTTAAATTATCAAATCAATTTTTTTCGTAAATTGCAATCAAGCCAGTGGCAGATTTAAGAAAAAGGGCCAGTAACCTCTTCGGGGGCCCGTTTGGTTATACACACATATCTTTAACCAAAAAATATTTTCGGTATGTCAAACAATTTTATTGAATACAGAAAGGTTTTTCTATGCAACCTTGAATCTGCCCCTTGCTTTTTGTTCAGCATCCAATCCATATAATCATATTTTCTTGAAATAATGTTGCAGTGCTGTCAAGTTTTCGTGTTCTTTTCTCTGCATTTTCACATGCATATTACATGCTCTTTCCTTAAAATTTTGAACTCTGATAATTTTGCTATATAAGAATGTGACATATTTTTTCGAGAAAAGAAAACGCCATTAGTTTGCCACTAATTTTTCAATAAAAAGACGCACGGCGGGTCACATATAGTTCGGGTTGGCCGTAGCATGGTCCTGCAGGCGGTATTCTTTTTCTCTTCAGCTTTTCTCTTCATCCTGAAATTCGACTACTTCTTTGGCGGCGGTACTTAATTAGCGGAAAATGTAGTTCCACTACTCGCGTATGCCGGTTTGTTGAAGAGCGGATAATAAATTTCCGGTCTATTGTGATTGCAGCACAGAGGCGGGTACGCATATTGGCTGCAACAAGATAATGGTCCGAGTCGATGTTTGGCCCTCGGAGTGTACGTACTTCTTAAACTCTGGAAGCATGCATTCCGTCTATCAAAACATGGTCGATCCGGTTTCTCGTTTTTCGATCAGGAGGCAGCCATGTTCTAGCTTTATTGGATCTTTTTATGCTGGAACCTAGTACTACATTACACCATGTTTCGGGCCCCGGCGAAGTCGATCAGCCTCAGCCCGTTATCGGACGTTGCGACGTGGAGGCTGAATTTTCCGACTGTGGCGCCGAAAATCATCCTGTCTTCCCTTTCTTTTCGAAGATTTTTATATCGTGTCGAGACAGCGCTCATATGTACGCTGCAAGCGCTCATAGAACAGATCCTTGTACGCCTCGCCTATTTCTTCCAACGGGGCATGGACATAAATTAGCGAGATTTTGAAGAATCACGCTTTGATGCGGATTGTGGCTAGACGTTCCTCCACCAACGGGTGAACGCCAGTACTCGCAAATGGAGTCTCTCTCCCATCACTAATCCAACACCTTGGGAACTGTAGTAGACGTCTCGAGATTGCACGTTTACCTTGCCCCATCCATCGCATTTTTGGATCGTGTTTCAGGCTTTAATATAAACTTCGTAGTTGTAAGATTAGTACAACACAATACCCAGAGGATAAGCAAACAAATACATTGAATTATCGTTTTTGCTGTTTAGCCTGTGAATAAAATGGTCTGTATATATGTATGCACGTTTGTTAGGGGCTAATCTTGTAATCAATTTTGGACCAACTTTCCCATGACCTAGAGACTTGAAACAGTTGGCTCAGATCCCGACAATAATGCAATATGAAAAATCAGTTAATCCGATAGGAGAAATTTTGAAAAAAATGCCGCTTACGTTATTTTGGCGGCTATGGCTATTTAACTATTTAAATTACATTACTGGAATGATTCTTTTCGAGATTTTCCGCTTGGAAAAAATTTAAGAATATCGTGCAAATTGAGTCGCGAAGTTACTCCCTGTTTAAACTGAGAAGTTCTAACGAACAAGGCGAACTTCTTTCATTCTAAAGAGTACAAGTCGATTTTCGATCAATTTAAATTTTGAAAATGGTCTTTCGCTAGAGCAGTGCTTTCCCATCATCGATAGGTACAAGCGCAAAATTATTTGCGTATTGACGAATGTAGAATGCAAATTGGTTTCTTTGCTAATGCGGTATAAATACAATTCTGCCGATTTTTTCGTGATACATAGATATATCCCGTGGATATTCCTTTACGAGTTTTTTTGCATTACGATCGATTTCGCGATATTACATACTAAGAAAATCAGCTAAGAAACAAAATCGTGCATCCCCACCAGAGTTATGGATTTTTTTTTGCAAACATCAAATTTTACATCTTACTTTTTCGCAGCTGTCAAAAAAGTTCCCGCGCCAAAAGAGTTAATATTTGGGCTGTATTTTTTCCGTTTAATTAACATATTTCCCAGAAAATTTAAACAAATGAGAGCTATTTACGGAAAATAATAACACAATACTTTTAACTTAGCAGCACATAAATATCTTGTCGTTTACAATAATTCTTGTAATACACGTTTATTGTTTTTTTTTAAATATTTGAATGTATCACACAAATTCATTATAAAAATTAATAAAGCTGGAAAGAAAAATTGCCAAGTCTGATAAAAATGTTAGTAGTTTTGGAAACAGAAAATCCACATTGAAAGCTGTACGAAATATACAGTAGGTCAATAAAGTTTTGGGTTCAGCGAATTTTTTACAAAGCGGGCAACTATTTTTTTAATATTTTATTTTTCGTAAATTATTTATAAAAATATTTATGGTTAACTGTACAACAAAAACCTTAAAAATCAGAGCTCAGAACCTTGTGAAAAATTAAATAAAATTTCGCAAAATTTAATTCAAGTATTGCACTTTTTATTTACGCTCTATAGAAAAAAGTTCAGTATGCAATTTTTTAGCCCATTCAATTTTAGTATAATAAAGTGCAAGCATGGGGATGCTAGGACTTACAATGGGGTTTTGTTGTAGAATTAACCATATTTTTAAAAAAAAATTGCGAAAAATAAAATATTAAAAAAATAGTTGACTGTATTATAAAATAAAATCGCTGTACCCAAACTTTATTGGTTGACAGTAGGAGATTCGTTATGTAACGTAAATTAAATTCCCGAGCAAAAATATTTATTGGCAGGTTTATTGGATTAGCAGCATCAGACAAGTAAAAAAAATGTAAGACATAAAATCATTTCAAAAGAATTATTCTATTTGTGGAACAAGCACGAAGGTCAAACTATCTATCACCGGAATAAATGATTCCATACAAAATCTAAAATCCGTACATCTTCCTTGCTAGACGTCGAATTTTATTTCTGAAAATATATTCTTCTTTTCTTCGCCATTTCGGTTCGAAATCAATGTTTCTGTGACGGGCACGAATCCAATTTTCAAAGCTTTTTGAGCACCAGCGCGATGGGACCAGCGGGCTTCAGAGAAATTTTTAGGGCTGTGGAAGGCTGACAATTTAGTACCCAAAATATCATATTGCGTTGTCGAAACCATTGCCTTTGGGTATGCGCTGGGCGCTGTTTTCCTATAAAATTAAGTGAATGTGCACAGTACAGAGCTCGGAATGTAAGCAGCATCGCTATTATCTTTGAGTGTCAGAGTTGGCATTCCTTTATATTTGCCGCTCATATTTGGCCCATTGTCATATGACTGACCGCGGCACTCCTGCATGTCGATGACGAGTATGGCCACAAATGGGAATAAATGTTAAAAATCTAACTTATAGTGACGTATAAGTCGACAGAGATATAGTAGTATGCATTTGCTTTTTTGCACCTGTATAATAATTTCTGCAAGAACTTATAGACTCATCAAAATTATGAGTTTTTTGCACATTGTTATTGTTGACCATGGTGTGTCCAGCCAAAAATTGGGCGGAAGTGCGCTACCTCGGAAAGCCCAGCCATGATGGTGCTGCCAAAACTCTCTTTAACACCTCGCGCCAATAATTAGCTGTACTGGGGACCTGTTGCTGCATTACTGGATCTATACAACCTAAGTTATGAACCTAATTTGAATTGGTGTGATGTGTTGACTAAACAGGAAGTTAGATTATAAAAGCTTGTAAAAAACAACAAAAATATATAAAACCATAGATGAGCACAGCGTTGCCGTTTTGATACAACTGCATAATTTTTGATACTTTTTTTTTTTTAAATAAAACAAATAATTTTTTTTTATATTATTTTTTTTTGCGTTTTAAAGCTGAAGCCATCAAAATAAAAAACGCCCATTCATATTTCTTGCAGATATTTACTTGAGCAACGTTTCTCCAAAATAAGGTTTGCGCAATTTTATTGTGTAGTAATATCCGCAATATTGACTTGTACAAATATTGGGTTGCAAAATGATTTTGTGTGGTTTAGGGGCCCTATAAGTTTGTTTTTTGTTATGAAAAAGCATACAGATTCTCTGTTTTTGTTAAAGCAAGTTATACAAATTTTTTTTTATAACTAAGAATTTAATTATAAATTTTTATTTATCATTTGTTTTCCAAATAAAAGTTTAAAAAGCAACAGTCGTGTTTGATTTTGATACTTTTTCTGCTTGGCAACGGATAGTTTTTTTTCAAACTAAATTTTTTTGCAACGACAGTTAAACTAAAGAACGTTAAAATGGCGTCGGACAGAAAACATTTTTTTAACATTCTATAAAATAAGTTAATAACAATACTTCTTTGGACATTAAGAATTTTCAAACAACTAATTTTCTCGTGATCATGATGTGGTAGTTCGGCCTATGGTATAATCCGACCCTGTCTCTTTCAAAAATCTTATTATTGCTTTACTCGAGTTAAACCAGCTTGACAAAAAAACTCATGATTATCTCGAACTGTTACTGTTATCAGTATTTCTCTACAAGGAAGACTGAAGTTCGTACTTCAAACATAGTAAAGCACATATGCCTACATCCGCTCGATGGCATACGAAAATACATATTCTGCTACGTACTACCAAAAGCCCATAAATCACTTTCAAAGAATTAAAAAATATTGCAATAAACGTTATTTGATATATATCCAAGAACAAACTGATAACAACTGAAATCATTTGCTGAAAAAATCAGAATACAAAATAAAAAATGTAAAAAAAGTTTGATGCATGTATTTACATACATATGAATACACACACAAACATACATTTTTGGATAGTTTGCGCTAACGCGACGGTTAGTCGAGCCTTTCCCACTTTAGCACGGGACTAGCGTGCTTTTAATAGGCATCAATCTGTGCTTGGCATGCATTCATAGAACTAGTTCAGCTGCAAAACTGCTTATAGGCGGCAAGCGTATTGAATTGCACTATTCGTATGCTCATGAAAATATATTCTCAAACCTCTTTTCAGCATAAGCCTTTTCCAGATTTTTTTATACCTTTCATGAGCATGAAATGGTATTATAACTTTGGTCCGATGTTTGTAAGTACCAGAACAAAAAGAGATAGACCCATGAAAATGTATACTTATATGATCAGAACGTCGAGCTGAGTTGATTTAGCCATGTCCGTCTGTCCGTCTGTCCGTCTGTCTGTCTGTTTGTATGCAATCTAGTCTCTCAGTTTTCGAGATATCCGGATCAAATTTGGTAGGTGGGTGTATTTTTATAATGTATTAATCATTTGTCGGAACCGGAAGAATCGGACCACTATAACATATAGCTCCCATACAACTGATTGTTCAGATATGAGATTTTTCGTTATAATTCATCCATTTATGTAGCTAGGACCATGAAATTTCGCGCTGTTTTCACTCATTATCAACAGAAGACTTACAGTGAAAATAACAAAGATCGGGTCACTATAACCTGCAGCCCCCATACAACTGATTGTTCAGATATGAGGTCTTTTATCATAACTCCTCCATTTATGCAGCTAGGAACATGAAATTTCGCACCATTTTCACTCATTATTAACAGAATACTTACAGTGAAATTAACAAGGATCGGATGACTACAACATATATCTTCCATACATCTGATTGTTCAGATATGGGATTTTACTGTAAAACTTCTTTATTTGAACAGCTAAAACCGATAAATTTCGTAAGATATTTTATAAATAATAATACAAAGTCTACTGAGAAAATCGTCAAAATCTATGCTGTATAAGCTTTATCTCCTATAGCACTGATTGTTCAGATACCAGTTTTTGCCATATATCTCCTTTATGTAGGAAACTAAACCCAATAAATTGTGTTACCGGTTTACATACCGATCACATAGCAGTGAAAATCACTTAGATTGGTGCCATATAAAGTATATCTTCCATACCTCTGATTGTTTAGATGCGATTTTTTATATAAGTATGTAACTCCTCTATCGATGTATGCAGATGTATTCAAAATCAGTAATCTGTCAAACTAAAATTTGCAGATGTTCATGAAAGGTATGAAGCCTGCGGCATAGCCGAAGACAGCGCTGCTCTTACTTGTTTTTATTTAAAATTGTACCTTAGAGCATTCTGTTAGTGCTATATCTTCAGATAGTCGATAAATAGTTTTGTGATATTCACAAAGTTCGTACTAAGTTCCATTGAAATTCAGAAATTCTACAGTGATGTAAATAACTAAACTTTGGCGATAAAGTAATGAACAAGTTAGGCAATTGATGTAAATATGGTCAAAACGAAATAAACTAGATACTTACAACAATAATGAAAAAGGTACTTTTTGCAGGTAGGCAGTAATTTGATAAGCTTTGTGTGGGCTAAATATGACGGGCATGCAGCAACACAAAGGCCTATATTAATATTTCAGGAATACCGTTCACCGCCTGATAAAGAGGTTACTGAAAGCTTCGGCGACAAGCAGTAAACCTGGGTGCCAATTCCTGTTTTGTTTAGACCTGGAAAACCCACCAAAGACCCGGTATTCACAATACATCAACTATTGGAGAAGACCCGAGAGAAAAGTATCAAACCCACTTTATACAGCATAAAAATATGTGGCCTCTATTCCGCGCTTTCCGAATTTGGCATCCCTGCGGAGTTTATAAGGCCGTTGGATAAAGAAAGATTTTTTAACATGATGTTGGAGAAGACAATGAGATCTGCAGAAATGATCGGCTCAGAAACAATTTATTACGAGATGGTTCAATCCTTGCCATCGCCATCATTAGTAGCCAACCAACAAGAAAGGCGAGGTCGGCTCCGCAAGCAAGGAGAATGGATCTGGTATTTCCAATCGTCCAAAAATCAGTGAGCGTATATATATATATGTCTTGGCGCCCATGTCACTGTTGGCAGTTATAAGTTACAAAAAGTATACGACTCAGGCAATTGAGGAGTAAAGTCCTCTCTCGAGGTAGAAACAACAGCGTGTAAAGGTCACTCATGATCAGGGGGCCCAGAAAAAGAAAAGAGCAATTTCTAAAAAAAATCGCCAAAAATGGATTTTTTTTTTAATTCATTTCATGAAACATAGTTTTTAAAACCAAAAACGGATAGAATGCCTTCAGGGTAATAACAAATAACATACATTACTTATAAGATAGTGATGTACAACATTTTTTTTTTTAATTTCATAGTTTTAAAAAAATATTTGTATGTACACATTTCCCATTAAGCCTGCGCTATAATTAAATTAATTACAACTCATATTAATTGATTAATCGCACAATCCATTTTTAAGCGCTCGGCAAATTTCACATTCAGCGGGAGTTGTCACAAATTATGGTTTAATAGTGGCCAATGTTCGATATGCTAAAAAAAATGGAGCTTTCTCTTCCTCTGCTATCATCAGCGGGTTCCGGTGTCGTTGTAAAGCTCACACAGCTCATCGTTCCACTTCCACGGTATTCGCCGTTGCCAATGCGTAAACACAGGGATGGCGACCGCCGTCAGAAAAAGCTCTATCTAATTTTAGATGTTGTTTGGAATAGGGATCGAACCTTGGGACTATGCTGTGGTATTACGAACCTCTAACCAACTTAGTTACAGTGGTCGTACTTGTAAATGCAGGTAATGAGTATTACGAAACTAGTCTGTTCATGACAATGACCTAACTTTTACTGAATGGAACATATATTTCTACGGTTGTTAGTTGTTGTTCGTTGGCATCCATTCGCTGACTGTGTATTGGTGCGTGGGCAATTACTTAAACGCGAATTTATGGATGTTGTTTTAGCGTTGTAATGGCATCGCTGGCGGAAGTGTCGAGCGTTTTTTATCGGCGTAATTTAATGCACATAACGTGCAGTGGGCACCACGTATGCTCACAGCTACGCACACGAATGTGCAATTACGGTAATAATCCAAAAACATAGCAACAAAAATACATACATATGTACATACATGCAGGAAAATAAGTTGTATGGAAATGATCTGATTCATACACTAATTCATATACACGTGTAGGTGTGTATATATATTCGCACAGGTGGGTATATGAAAAAGGGAAAGCAATATCTCTTGTATTGCCTGTAATGATAGCAAGTAAACATATTGCATGTTGTATGTATGTATATAGGCGCATAAACTTGCCGCCTCACAAATCTGTGCAATGGCAGGTGAAATCGCGTTTTTCGTATTTTGCTCGCATTATCTAATACACAAAATCTGTACTCAGGCGTGTATTAAGTAAGTGCCATGGAAGTGTGGAGAAGTAAGTAATTGCGTATTTTTCATGAATTGATACAGTTCTGCGATTATCATTGCATTCTATGCGTTACCGAGCGTGTGTTGTGTTGGCATAACAAGAATGAAAATAGTGGAAAAAAGCAAGGCGTACTTAGCACGGTGCATAGGCAACTGGCTGAGTCAGTGGGATCGTCGGTTCGAGTCCTACTGAAAGAAGTCTGATGGGGAAATGTGGTGATTTCCGAAATAGCTATCACTTCTACCATTTTTTCAAATTATTGTTGCTTTTCCACAATAAATTTTCATTAAAAAACGGCCTCGAGCTCAATAAAAATTGTTGAAAATTCAAAAATTAAACTTAAACAAAAACAAGTTCGACAAATCTCCCTAAATTTTATTAGATTTCACCAAAAAAGAAAATGTGTCAAGGAATGAAAAAGTAGGTAAAATTATACCTTTTCCCAACGTTTGTTAACCTAAATGTACATTAGGTACAATAACTAGATTTTAGGTACAATCATCTTTTGACCAGATGAATTTTTATACTTATTTTTTTCTTTTCCCTTTACTGTGATAATGTATTTATTTACTCGTCGGCATGGGAAAAAGTAGGGAAAAGTGGTCAAAAGAAATTAACAAATTCATATTCTGCATTTCGACTCGACTTGAAAAGTAAAACGACACACATTCCGACAAATTTTTATGGTGGTGTTCTCAATTACGAATGAGTTCGAACAAATCCGAAATCGTTTTCGAATCGTTTTCATTTCGATTCGGTAATAAGTTGCAACAGTTGTTGTCAGTTATTTATGTAAAAATTAATTCAAATCTATATAAAACTTAAAAAATGCTAGGGCCAATGATTTTTGGGTGTATCCAGGACAGAAGACGTGCTATTGTACGCTCAAAACAAAAAAAATCATCAGCTAAGGATGCATGTGGACATATTCCAAAAGTTGGACTCCAAGCAAGTTTACCCTTCAATGTAATTTTCTTTATCTAACTCGATCTGTAGATACCTTTTAGGTTTATAGGATCATATCGCATAAATAAAGATGCTTTCAAAATGCTGTTAGATAAAATAAAAAATAGTTTAGCGGAGAGGCATTGTTTTATTTCACCGAAACACAACTGACAGCCACACTCCGGTTTTTAGCAACTGGCTCCTATCAGTTGGGAACAGCTAAAGACCAAGATGTCAAAATTGGCAGAATCACTTTTTCTAAGGGATTGCATTTTGCTATACAGGAGCTGGAGAGCTGCAGAGGAGAGCGAAAACGATCATCAGGCGATTATAGATGAAGGGGAAATGAGGAATGAAGTTGCCCGCAGTTTACAAATGTAAATTTTTGAATTTTTTTAATACATAAATAGTCACTCATACAGAAATATCTGTAATTTAGTTTTTTTACAATATTCAAAATATTTTCCATCATGGTTTATTTTTGTTTTAAATAGCTCATTCTATAACAAAAACTATATAAATCAGTCATGCAAACTTTGTACAAAATTCACAAAAACTAATCAAACTTTTATCAAAACTTCAAACTTTGTATTTAGAATTTTTAGAAAAGTTTCGAGTATGCAGTTTTGTATCCCATTCAATTTTAATATAAAGAAGTGCAAGTTTCAAGTACCTAAAGATTAACGTTGATTTTTTAGATTTTTTTTTTGTCGACGCTTTAGGGCATTTTCTTCCATATAAAATGCTTGCTAACTTTATGCTCATACAAGCGCCTTGGCATATGCAACGTATTTGTGCCCATTAGCACAATTTTTGATAAGTACTTAGTTTTTAAAGAGAAATTTTAAGATACCAAAGTATTTGAATACAGATTAGAGCAATATCGACTTATAAGTTCTTTTAATATCATAAAAATTCAAAAGAAAACATTTGGCCGACAAACTGCATATATATTTGGGTTTAATTAGCCAATTACTTTTCATTC
>NW_016173999.1:0-11365 GCF_001687245.7 Rhagoletis zephyria
TTTCTCATGTTGACGTAGATATTAATCGTAGAAAATTGTTCCATAGTAAGATAATAATAAAAAAAAAAATAAATAAAAAAAAATAAAATAAAATAATAAAAAATATTAAAAATAAAAATAAAAATNTTAGAAAAGAGATAATGGAATGCAGCATTTAACCCTTTAATGCAGTCTGTCATATATGAAACGCTTTTAACCCTTTCAAGGCAGAGGAGAAAGGTTCTCAATATGCTTTTGAACGTGCTTTTTCTCATGTTGACGTAGATATTAATCGTAGAAAATTGTTCCATAGTAAGATAATAATAAAAAAAAAAATAAATAAAAAAAAATAAAATAAAATAATAAAAAATATTAAAAATAAAAATAAAAATAAATAAAAAGTACGTTGAAAACATATTGAAAACCATTTTGAATCTGCCTTGAAAGGGTTAAAAAGCGTACCACCAGTATAACCATTTTTGTTATACAAATTTTTTTGTGAAAGCTGTTAGTTTACGAGTTATTAGAGTTTAAAGGTAGTTTTTCTTTTTCCAATCTGGCCACTCGGGTACAGCATCCAATGTCCCAAGAATCGAGTCTTAAGATAAAATAAAGAGAAATCTTTCAGAAACAGTGCTAATGGTGTATTAGATATAGTGTTTTCTAGTGGAATGGGAGCCAAAATCCAAAATTAAAAAAAGTGACATTTTGAACGGTATTTTGAGGGTTAAGTTATTGTTGTTATAACTTCTCTATATTATATGATCATTTATCTTCACGATAAAAAGATTTTCATTCCATTATCTCTTTTCTAAGCGAAGATCTACGATTTTGAAAAAAAACTCGTGTTTTGCCTATAGTGCGACGCCTCTAGCTATTGTGTATCACAACTTTAAGTTATCGATGCAAATTTTTTTTTAATCCCCCCCCCATGCCTAAATGCATGCATCCATTTACAACAGCAAGTAAACCCTAATGAAACTAAAAATTTTCTGCTGCAATACACACTAGTTATATGCTTCGAGCCTGATGTTACAATCACTTGATGGAGCTAGCAACCTGCAGCCGGATTTCAGCATTCGCCATGGCTAATTTTGATCGCTAAAAATCTCAAATAGAATAGTGCGCCTAACAACATGCAACATTTAGTTACATGCCCCTCATGCTGTCAGCTTGGGCTAATTACACATTGCATCTGTTACTTTTCCATGTTGCGCATTTTTAGGTCCACTGATTTGTATTTAGAGAATTTTTACGATGGAAATTTAGCGCAGCGATTGCCAGAATCCCACTGCTGGTGTCATATATTTCCCCGTTTATACAAAAATATTCGCTTATTTTCCTTTGTTTTTTTTATAACATTACTTATTGAATATGTTTGCGTGTATACTTTTATATGTATATGTAAGTAAAAATTTTTAACTACCATTTTTAACCACAAATACTCTTTTTTAGCTCTTTTTAACCCTTTGTTTAAAGGAATTTGGCTAAAACGAAACGATTCGCGGCAACACTGGCTATAAGCGCGAGATTATACCAAGGCGAATACATATAAGGTGGTATCGATTGAACAAATACAACAATTACTTGTATTTTGTTTTTGCTTTTAGCGGGCCATTGTCAAATTTCAGCTATTCTTCCCGAATGAAAAAGGGCGACAGAAAATGCAAACACTCTCACGTTTTCACTCACTCACTAACGAAATTCAAAATTTTGACAATCAAACGCTACTCACAGCTGATGAAACAACACCACCTTATATAAATTCGCCTTGGATTATACTTAGGAATGTTCGATATCGTATGGATTATTCTGAATGCCGATATTTCATGGCACGATAATCGATTTTTTGAATCGATATTCCAAGGCCGATATATCGAAGACAACGATACTTCACCCGCAATATCGATATTTAAGTTTATTTTTCATCATCCTTTCGGGGCCTCCCACAGACCCCTAGGGAACCGTTTGAAAAAGGGGGGAAAACGAAATTTTCTTAGGCAAACTGAGCAGTTTGAAGTGGAATATGACCCAACTAACAGAAACTGTGGCATTTTTTAATAAAAGAAATTATGCCAAATTAGATATCGGGCGATTTTGACAAAGAATAAAAAAGTTAATTGAAAATAGAAAAAACGAGTTTTTATAAAAAAAATGTTCTTTATAACAAATGTATTTTTGCGTAGAATTCCTTTCTGCGTAGGCGGCCTTCGGCCGCACTTAAGGATTATAACCCCCAGGCAGTAGAATTCTCCTTTCTGTTTTGCGAAGAAAAGGAGCTGAACACATTTTACTGGATTATATCCTATCTTCTTTTACCTCTCATTCTTTTGCATATTTTGGAGTTTGACAGGTGAACTCCGCCATTTAATTTGCATATGCAACCAAAGTCAGACGCGTGATTTTGAAGGTGTTTTTATTTAATGAAAGTTATAACTAATCGAGTAAAGTGTAAAGTGAAGGGGAATACAAAAATATATTGGTGAAGTGGCTGCTTTAAGGAGAATAGGAGTGATAAATAAATGTACGCTAATTTCCGAATTTAACAAAAAAGGGCATATTTCAAACCCGATTTGTAAATAAATTAGTGATCAAAACTTACAAAAGTGGGTGTTTAAATAATGTGTAGACAATTGACTACAAGCGTGTGCAAATTTTTTTTTTTGATCGGGTCACCCCTTTGGACGCAATACCTCGAAATAGACCGGCAACGTACTAAAGAGTACGCTTCTATTTAATTGGGGTAAGATTTCCAACATCGATATTTCCGATATCGATATTGTTCTGCCCGATATACCGCCATATCGATTTTATATGCAATGAATTAAATCGATTCATGATATCGATACTTTCTTAAATATCGAACATTTCTAATTATACTTCAATTGTGAATGACAAAGGCAAATCGAAAGAAGCTGCATGGTAGATTGCTAAAGTACACAGCTTCGTACATTTTGTTATTGCATTCGATAAAGGACAAGAAAATTGCAACTATTTGAACCGGAGATATTTGTGTAAGCTGTAGATGCGAAAGTTTTTAATTGTGCCTAGTTCTCTTGCGTAGGAACAGGAGCTATGGTAATCGAAGAAGGCGATATTGGCACAGAATCTAGTGAAGATGATTTATTGGTGAAGGGGGTTTCAGGTGCAGGAAACGGAAGAGCATCAGCCGCCATAGTAGGAAGGTATGAAAATATTCAATTTGATAAAAATCGTATGGTTTCCTTTTTTATTAATTCGTAGTTCCTAAATTAACCTTATAAAATGGTTACTGCTGATAACGGCATTCCGTAATTTAGTCTTTGATAACGATGTGCTATAACTTCAATTTTGTATTATTACCATTACTCATCACATATATACATATATGTTATTAGACCGAATACTTCACCTGGCTATTGGCTATGCATGCTGCTTCCACTTGCTCTCGCTTCTAATCTTGTGCACAAGGTCAGATGCACGGAGAATATTTCAACACATGGCATGCTTACAATTGCAGCGGTTGGCATGTGCGTAGAGAGTCTATGCTTCTTTCTCTATATCTTTTGCAAAGCTGGTTTGCTACTTAAGCTATTGATTGCATTTGTACCTGGTTTAATTACGACATTATTATACAAAGCGCTACTGCAACAGCCATGGAGCTACGGATTATTCTGGGGATTTGTCACTACATTCTCTTATCAAAACTCATATGTACGGGTTATGCGTGCCTGTCCTGCTTGTTTCAGTTTTGGTGAGGCAGCTGTGCTAGTACAAGGACTGATGCTGTTTATTTTAAATGTGATTCTCAAACTGCCCAACACTTTGTTCTCAAATCAAATTAGGAGTGATTTTGATGATCTTAATGTTATCATGATGGTTTGTAATTTGGCTACGAAACACTATACAGTATGAACTGAAAATTTACTATTAAATTGCAGTTCGCCCTATTTTATTTGTTTGCTGTTTGCTGTCTACTAGCTGCTGCCAATATCCTGCGTACCACCGTTTGTTTTTATCCTCTAATATTTTTATTTGCCATCACTGTGACATGCTCACCAATTACAAATCCGATTCCTCTAATTACCTTATTGAACTTCATATTGAAAGACAAAGCTAGGGTAAGAAAAGTATATGGTTATAAGCATGATTGAATCATGGTTAATAAGCGCATCACCGTATACATAAATATATAAAACTATTTGTTCACTTTCAGCTTAACATGATTTATTTCTACATAGCGCTGGTAGTGTTGACTTTTTTAGCCGTGTGGTGGGAAACAAGCCAGGAAGGAAAAGCAACCACAAGAGTACGAAAGATATTCCATTTGCTAATAGTGCTGGTGTACATACCTGGAGTAGTTTATCAATGCACCTTTCTTTATATCGCATCTGGTGTAGCGTTTGCAATTTTCACTATTTTGGAATTAATCAGAGTTTTTAATATACCTCCGTGGTCGATAACATTGTGCAGAGCTTTTACATCATTTTCGGATGAGAAAGATGCTGGAATACTCGCCCTCACACCATTTTGTTTACTTATTGGTTGCTCTTTGCCCATGTGGATAAGTACATGCCCCTGTGGTGCAAGTGATGACCCCCGAATACTTCCACTTTTGTCTGGTGTTCTCTCGATTGGAATTGGTGACACAGCCGCCAGCTGGGTCGGCTCAAAGTTTGGCCGCATTAGATGGCGTAGTAAGTTTCATTTATGGTTTACGAATATTAGTTTTATTATTTAATACCTATGTATGTACATACTTCGATAATGAACTTTTTACAGACTCAGATAAATCGCTGGAAGGTACATTGGCGTTTATAGTCACTACGTTGTTAGCTATATTGTTACTAAACCTTTTTAGTCTCATCAGTATGTCAGCGTTGAAGTGGTTTACCGCTGGAATTGCAACATTGGCAACTGCTTTGATTGAAGCCCAAACAGATCAAATAGACAATTTAACTTTACCCATAATATTTTATACAATTGTAAATACAATTTGAGACCAATAACAGTAAAATAAGTGCTTGATTAACGTAGAACCTTAAGTGCAATTTCTTTTTTATACAATTAGTTACATGTCAGCAAAAATTATCCAACACGAAAACATATGATTACAGATCGTTTTCCTTAAATGTGTAGGTATGTATATTTAAATAATAATATTAAAAAAAAACTAAAAGCAATTACCGATTGCTTTAAGACATTGAGGGAATCCAATAATTTCAAAACCGTCCACACAATCCTGTATTTTATTTGGACTCAAAAAGGTGCTGGGCAAGCATTCCTGGCGTAGCACGTTCCAAACTTCGTTGCAAAATGCCAAAAGTATTCTCCACACACTAGTTTTAGATACACCAAATAATCTGCCTATTGTAGCATATTCAGCAGACGAGCGCAAGCAATAAAGCGCAATCGCAACACGCTTCTCCAGTGGTATACAAGCCCTGAAGACGGTATCGCATTTTACCATGCCCTTCAGCTTATCGCACAAAATTTGGAAGCATGAACGACTCATGCGAAAACTTTCTTTAAAAGTGTGGTGATCGTACTGCGGCACTTCTAATTCCCAAAAATTGCTGTATCTCTCCTGTTGCTTATTGAGAAGATAATTTTTCTTGATGCTTCAAAATGATTTACTTACAGTTATCCACAGTCTTCTTGATTTCTTTTCATTTAACAATGAAAGAATTATCGCGTTCCGTTGAATTATATGCCTCAGAATAAATTTACGCCGTGTTGTTCGCTTCCTTTGAAACTCCAACAACATGGCCCTTTGAGTATTGGACAGCATATTATAAATTAAAAATTCTTCGCAGATATCCATTTTGTATTTTAAATGAAATTTATATTTTATAAATGTTTTTGAAGTGCAATGTAAACAAATGCTGAAATATTCAAAAAATAAACGTCAAATAAATCTCAACATAGAAGTGGAGACGGCGTACATTTAAAACAGAGAGAGAGATTATTAAATCCCCTTAGCAAGATAAAAATCTTGAACAATACGGGACAATACATAAATCTTTTACTCCACAAAACTCAGGCAAATACCAAATTTTTACGATAAAAAAGTTATTACACGAAAAACCGCACATACAGATATTTCACAAAAAAAAAATATTTATAGTTTCCGAGATATTGACTAAAACTTTTTCGATAATTTAGTAAAAATTTAGTTAGTGATGCAGTCGTATTAAACTAGTTAATAGCTTAAAAATGGCGTTCTTCATTTGTGGATATCTCCTTTAGTTTCCGAGATATTGAGTAAAAAGTGACGTTAATTTGGACGAAATTTTGATCACATTTTGTCGTACTTCATACAAAGTGGCTGCCGAATTGTAGACAAATGACGCTTACGACAAAATTTTACTAAAGAAAGTCCTTCATAAACTCAGAACTAATTAACAATAAACATTAAAAATTAAATAATTTAAGAATTTTGTGAACTAGTAACATTTTCAGAGACTTTGTAGAAAATCTATTTTCGCCTTTTTGAGAAATTGCATTCCTAACTTCAATCGCGATTTCCCACAACCTGCCGAAATTAACATACGACAATCTTTTACCCAGGCGACGATATGTGGTGATAAGTGGGCGGGGTCACGCCCACTTTCCAAAATTTGATTTAAGCGTATATCTTGCTAGAAAATTATTGCAAACTTCAATTTCGAAAAAAGTAGCTTCAGTATGGGTGCATTCCAAAACGTCAAAATACAAAGCATCAGTTTCTTTTATTTCTAAACCACACTAAAAGAAGAAGTCTAACTTGCGCAACCTAGTAGAAAACTAGTATCTGACCGTAGTTGCACACATTTGGCACTACAATCTACTGAGGTTTAGAAATAAAAGAGACTGATGCTTTGTATTTTGACGTTTTGCAATACAGCCTATTTACCGATTTATCGAAGATTTGGTATTTCTTCAAATCACTGTTATATGGGATGTGGGCGTGGTTATTGTCCGATTTTTAAAGTTTTCCGCTGTTTGGTATATTTTACCAAGACCATCAATTGTGCCAAGTTTGGGAGAAATTGGTGGGCGCCCATTTTCCAAAAATTTATAATATTCTTATTTTTTGCTTAAAAATCTTTGTAATATCAATTTTGAGTGAATAAGCTTCAGCAGTTTTACGATCGCCCTCTGGCCAAACTCTATTTCTGTGTTGGAATTCAAATGTTGCTGAAAATTACAAACGTTATTAAAAGGGAAAAAAGTGGCAAAGCCCACACACATGATTTTAAAGAGCAAGATAAAAATCTTGAACAATACGGGACAATACATAAATCTTTTACTCCACAAAACTCAGGCAAATACCAAATTTTTACGATAAAAAAGTTATTACACGAAAAAACGCACATACAGATATTTCACCAAAAAAAAAATATTTATTCAGTTCAGAAGTAGAAACCTGTCTTATTGTGTTTCATTGTAAATTTATTACCTTTTTATCAAGTTTATTTTTTGCATATTTTGGGCCACTGCGGGCCAGTTTTTCAGTGCTCGGCCGTGGTTTAAACGCCCGATCTGACTGATTTAAACTAAGATCAGCCAATCAAATGTCAGCCAGCTGTTCAATTTAAACTCAGTTTACTTATACTAAGTTCACATATAAGTAGATTATCCTCATTTTCGAGCTTAACACCCTAATCTGTAATTATAACAAGAGATTAGCCATATAAAATTCGTCCCTTGTTAATCTGTAATTATAAAATAATCTCAGATTTAACCGATAACTTTTCGGTGTCCATCCTAGTTTTATCGATTGTTTTTGCGAAAGAGAGGAGAAATGCCAAATGTAAAAGTAAACAAAAATGTACGCTAGCAAGTAAAAGAGGTTTGTAAAGGTATTTTTAATAAAATGTTAAGCTAAAATATATTTATATTGCTTATTATAGCAGAAAAACGTGATCACGGTGGCACAGAGAAGAAACATAACTTTTCCTTGAGATGTGAGAATAACAAGCACAACAAATTTGACGGCTGATAATCTGAGATTTGCCTGTGTAAACGGGGTGATTAAAAAACGAGTTTTGATTGAGATAATATTGATATGTGAACATAGTTTTAATCTAAGTTTAAACTGGCACTGAAAAACTGGCCCTAAAATGTCTCCATTAATAGTTGCGATCCCGTACGAGTCCGGACTAGTCAGAAACAGTCAGAATTAGTCAGATTTTACTGGAAATCGATCCCGTACTTGGTTCTCTGACTATTGAGAGGACAAAAAAGAGAGTAAATACGGTTCCCTCTCTGTCAGAAGTTACCAGTTTTAGTCCGAGAATTTTTTGCTGGTAAATTCTGGTAAATGTGTCAAACGATCAGCTGTAGTGTGTTTGGCAACCAAATTGTAAACAAAAGAAAAGTGTACTCTGCTAGTTCATGTTGAAAAGTATTTAATTACTTGTTTAAGTGGATTCTAATGAATTTGAAAGTATTTTTGGTTATTTACATGTGTGAGCTGAGTGTGTTTACATACAAAATAAGCAAAAATTTACAACCAAAATTTGGAGGTTATGTTGAAGTTGACAGAAGTTACCATTTTTTACTAGAAAGCGATCCCGTACTTTTCAATGTTACTCTCTCGCTCTGAGCGAATCTTTATTTTTTGACAGTTTTACTAGTCCGAGTCCGAGGAATACGGGATTGCACCTAATACTGCGTACCCCATTTTTTACAATTAGTTAAATTTGAATTTATGCCAAAAAAATGAACTCCTGACCATAGCGCAATGATGAGCAACTGATTGTCAAAATATTGCTCCTCAAACGCTTGAGGCAGAGTCGCACAAAACTTCGCTTAGAACCAGAGCTGGGTAAATGCAATTACATTACAATTACAATTACATTCCTCAGTTATTGTGATTAAGATGCAATTGATTCAGTTAACAGCAAAGGAATCGATTACTTTTTCAATTCCTTGAAGTAATTTCAAATGGAATTGTTTTTTCTCTAATTCCATTACAGGGAATTTCATAATGTTATTGGAATAAATTACGTGCTGGTAATGTAATTTTTTTCCAATTCCTTTGAAAGGAATTGAAAATGTAATTGATTTTTTTCGAATTCCATTCCTCAAAGTAATTGAAAAAGTAATCAAAAAATTTATAAAAAAAAAGTTTTTACTGTTGAATTGCAATAGCTTTGTTAAGTTTCTTGGTTGCTAACTGCTTTGAATAAATAACTTATACCTAAGTAGTATTACTAATTGGACTTTAAGAAAACTGAATAACTTAGACTGTAGCTGTTCAGTTTATAGGGTAACGGTTCGCGGCAGATGAGACCCATAAATGGCGAAGCAGGCATAACCCGCCCGGACTGTTGCTGCCTTGGGCACTGCTGTTCTCTTGGACTAATCCCTGCGTATCTATAGGCACTGACTTAATTGTGTATATTGTGGTACCCTTAATTCTACCCAAAATGGCGTGCCTTCTGGGGCCTTTGAAGTACTCTTAACTGGTATCCTGCGTTACAAATGAGGAGAGAGCCCGCTTGAATTACGAGCCCTGCCGGACTGGAGATCCTACCTCCTAAGAGTTTTATAAACAAATTGCATTGCTGTGGCTAAATTTTGATGATAACACTGTAACGACGCTAAAGTTACACAAAAAAACGCCGAGACGTAAAATTAATTTTAAGTAGTATATAAGTAGTATCTGTATACCGTTTTTTTTAGATAAGGTCATTTAGTCAAGTTATTTTCATTTTATGTTTTCATTGCGAATGAAAAAAATTCAAACTTTAACATGGTCATACGGTCATGTACGATATGGCGTATGAGTAACATTATTTCCTGCTAGTATTTCATACAAAAAATTATTGCACTTTCACTCAACCCTTGCAAACTTGTTTATTTATCCATCGATTGTCATCGTTAGTAGTATTTTAAGCCGCAAAACAAGCAGATATTGGCTAGTCTATACTAATATATATTTTGAAAGCCGTTTTGTTCTGTTCTCCCATACAAACCGAATTTTTCAAACTGCATATATTTGTGGTAGAGGACTAGAACTGGGTATGGGAATATATACATATATAAGATCAATTCCATACTCATGGAGAAAAATTTGCCTGGTTGGAGAATGGGGTATGGCACCTCCCATATAAACCGAACTTTTCATATTGCATATCTCTGGAAGTGTTCATGGTAGACTGTTAGCCTTTTTAAAACTCTTTAGATTGACACCCATATGCCAACATTTCATTTATTTTATCAATTTAACTGAGTTACAATTTCCAAATAGGTGGCAGCCCCCTCAAAAATATTTCCAACAGTTATCTTTCTTAAACCTCTTTAATTTGATACCCATATTGTATTATTTTAGTTAAATTTTCAAACAGATGGCAACCCTCCTTAAACATATTTTCGGTAGTAAGCCTTCTTAAATTTCTTTAGTTTGACACCCACATGGCAATATTTCTTTTATTTTATCAATTTGACTGAGTTAAAATTTTCAAATTGGTGGCAACCCTCGTCAAAAATACTTCCAATAGTTATCTTTCTTAAACCTCTTTAACTTCATACCCATATTGTAATAACTCATTAATTTTATCAATATAATTGAGTTACAAAATTTTAAAATAGGTGGCAATCCTCCAAATGTTTGTGATATCATTGGTTTTGGTATATTACCGAATAATATAAAAAAAATTATTCAAATCGGTTCAGCCGCTCTCGAGTTTTGATGACCGTGTCATACGAACACAACATTTTTATATATATAAGATATACATAGAAGATGTCCAATGTGTGCTTTCGATTTTAATCTTTGACCACAACAAAAATTCCACATTGTACATTCGTGAATGAACTTTCAGTTTCTCGATTACTTTTACAATTCATTTGAGTAATTGAAAAAACTAAAGTACTCTTGCAGTTCCAGGTAATGGGATTGAAAAAAAAAATCAATTACATTTTCAATTTCATTCAAAGGAATTGGAAAAAAAATTTCATTACTAGCACGTAATTTATTCCAATTACAATTTAAAATTCCTTGTAATGGAATTAAAAAAAAAAAAAACAATTACATTTGAAATTAGTTCAAGGAATTAAGAAAGTAATCGTGTATTGGAATAGCTGAAAGTTTTACTATTTATAAAGTTGCGTTTCCAATTCATTGCACTACCTACATGTCTGCTATTAAATTAAAACATACATCTAGAAAGGCCCCATCTCGCATCTTCGCTGAAGTATCTACAAAAAACCGTAACTAACTAAAATTCCCAAATCCACTTTTTATTGATTATGATGCTTTTAATCGAATTATAAGTCCTACATCGTTGTATGCAATAAAGAATTTTTGTTAGTTACGGTTTTCTTTGCATTTCAGCGACGATGTCACTCGTTTTGAATTCATATTGAATTATAGTTTCTTAGTTAATAAAGTGTTTATTCCGTGAATATCAAGCAT
>NW_016174000.1:0-11364 GCF_001687245.7 Rhagoletis zephyria
CTACTTACAACGATACAAATACATACTTATTGTGTATGATTTTTTGTGCCTGCACATAAGGACGTACATATGTATTTATGTATATATATATATATAAATATATATATGAAATGTATGTATATTAGTTTTATAGCTTATTATGTATCTTATAGCCTAGTGTAATAAAAACCAAGTTTAAAGTGGCTACAAAATATGAAATTTTAGAACTAAAATTAAAATTTTTGAATTTCAATATTTTTACGCGTCATTAATTTTCCCAAAGTTAGCTCAGGAAAGCTCAACTGTTTTTTTTTTTCGTTAGCCCACCCTTACTACAAAAGTTACAACAACAAAAAAATGTGTTTCGTGCTAAAGATTGAAATTTGTGAATGCGAAATACATATGTATATGTATGTATGTATGAAAATATTGAAATACACAAATTTTAATTTTAAATAAGAGAAAATTTGTTTTTGTTATAACTTTTGAACTAAGGGCGTACTAACGAAAAGCAAAGTTGCTCTAACCTTGGGCAAACGAACCTGGCACTTTTCGTCTTAAACTCGCATTATGGGGCCCCTGTTGGTATCGATAACGCTATCTCACCTGCGGCGCTAAAGTCTGTCGCTCGCTGAACATAGACACCTTCTTGCTGCATGTCATGATGAGCGTGATGGCATCTAGTAGCAGTAGCCCATGCAGTGGCACCGGGCCAAACAATTGTGCCTGGGTTTCATAAGCTGGAAGTCCATGCAGAACCTTAAGGAGTGTTGGCGATGCCAGAGTTGGCAGCAGCCGACCTCGACGGATGGACTTTAGTGTATGTATGATTACGAGTGGAAAGATTTGGAGAGTTATGATAGCATTATTAATAGATATTTAATAGAGGAGGACGGAAAAACATGCAACTTCACGCAATACGCTGGACAGCTTGTCCACAACTGCGCCTCGAACATGACCCGCAATGAAGTGCGATTATTGTGGATGGTGCCATTTATAACGCTTCTGGAACTCCTTAACATATTCATACTGATGATGGAGAGTCTTCTGCGTTTAACTAGGATTACATTTCCCGCTACGGATTCGGCTGGGCAGCAAAAACATCACCACATAAGCTTTGAAAAGGGTTGCCATTCTAAGCTGAGATGTTTTAACATGAAAGGGGCCTTCAATGTCTATTCCAGTTGTCGAGAAGGGGATTCAAAAAGTACGTCGCTCGGCGTGAAGCGGTGAATGTTAAATTTTTGGCGGGCCATCCGAAAAATTTAAATTTATTCTGAGAGTAGAAGTGACTTAAGAAAGAAAGAATCGGGATTTGTCGGGTAGAATAACAGAATGGCGATCAATATAATAAGTCCGGACTGAGCTGATTGTCCGTAAACCCCCAGGTGACCTGTTTTGTGGAGAAAAGGGTTGACAGCTAAAATAGTGGTTTTCTTCGGGCTTGCGTTAATGAATGGAGCCTTACTTTGATAAACTGAATTTCGAACTGAGTCAGAGCAGTAGTCGAGTAAGAAGGCTGGTTCTTTACGGCGAAATTGACTAATTTTCTTTGTTAGGAAAAATTATAGAGACGGTGGTTTTCGCAAAACTTTTTCGGAATGTAAAAGCCAATTGGGGCCATTCGACAACTTCGGGTGCCAATTCCCGCAGTGTTTTCAGGGCTGATGACATGTCTCCATGTGACGTTGTCAACGCTGTTGACAATTTGGGCCGTCCGGTTTATGACGTATGCACGTTTTTATGATGTAGGGTGGCTCTTTTGCCGGGTGAATTCAATTTGGAAGTCCAATTAAGGGAATGTATCCACTGAGTAGAGGTTTCGGATAAATTCGATCAGCTGGACGATAAACAAAGTTCTGCAGAGCTCCAGTCCAGAGATGCCACTTTTTCTTTAGATGCCAAATGATGACAGGTTATTTGCTAAACGAGAATCAGCCGCTAGTCCTTTCATAAAAAAGCAAAAGCTGATCAAAGTGTGTGACTGTGGATTTGGCGGCACAAATACGTAGGAACAGTAATCGCCCAAAGCAGGATGTCAGGAAACAATAGAATGATTTTACAAAGCGAACAAACTATCTGAAATACTTTTTTGTAAGGAGCTTCAAGGGTTCATAACAAAAATTTTGTTTTGTTATTAATTGCCTTTTCACTCTACTTTAATTCTTTCTTTACTTTGGAGTTGATTTGAAGTGAACTTCCATACATACTACGCAAAAATTGGAAATAAATATTTTCTTTATGGTCCACTCAAGTTTAATTTAATTTCTTTAATGTTTGCATTTTTATTTTGATTTCAATTTTACCCCTTGTACGGGGACTACGTTATTGGTTTTTCGTATCCATGCAAGTCAAAGTTATTGCGTTGCAACTCAATGGTAAATAAAACATAACAACTTTTGAGTGCCTCAACTCGTCTGGATGTATCTTAAATTTTACGAATATGTGTACGTATACTTAGTATATACATATGTACATACATAAGTACATATAGGCACATTAATAAAAACTGGCCATAAAATCGGAGCTGACTTCACACCACAAAAAAATTTAAAAATGCCCCACTCATTTAGTTTGAATTTATACTTCGGGAAGATGTCGTTCACATAAAAAGTGAAGACGTAAAAACAATTTTTATTTTTTCACTGCTTTTACTTTGAATGTGGGGCAAAGTGCACCAGGAAAAAATTTTATGTAAGCGATTTTGTTCAAACTCTACTACACTGTTGCTATTGTTACTAGTAACCAATTTGCAAAAGGTTGTTTGTCCAGTTATACGAGTTCAAACATGCCCTTTTTCTTATAATCACAAGTTTTCTTATAACTCTTATCTCATGTCACACTTATCATTGAGAATCCAAAATTGCTGATCTACTTTTCCTTGATTTTTGTGGGAACTATAACTTTTTACAATTTTTTTTTAAAAAAAATTAAAAGCAAAATGTTGTCTTTGTTTTTTTTTCTAAAAGTGCTCTGCGATAGATTATCTTCTAAGCTTTCCGTATAATTTGTAGTTGGCTTAGCAAAGGCACTAAAGTTTTTCAAAATAGGAATCACTCGACAATAAGACACGTTTACAGATCTACAAAAACTGTCAGACCTGTGACGTTTTCATACGAATTCTTATTTGTATAAAATTTTCCGTTGAATCCGAAATTAATGTATGGGAAAGACGAACAGCTTTTGAGATATAGCCAAATTTCGGGTTATTATGGTTTGAAAACAGGTGCATTCATGGTTGGTTAATCTTAAATTTCTTTTATTATTAGTAAAGCCTATTAAATTTGCTATTATCAAGGAAAAAAAAAATTTCTGACCGGACTAGCAATTTAGGAGCTACATATATATTTATGTATCTATGTATCTACGAGTTTGCATAATTTTGAACCAAATTTCCAAAACAAAAACATATTTTCGGTGCAAATATCAACTTGAACAATTTTCTTCTCTTCCGATTTGTTTCTAGAACTGTCCCTGACATAAATTTCTTTTCTTGCAAGTACACTTGACTAATCTTGCCCCATATATAATGCAATTGTACATCGTTGAATTTGTATTTTTGAGTTTTGAATTGTGCACGCCTTTAAGACTACAAAAAAAAAAAATCTTATTACAATTCTAAATCAAATTCAAATTTTAGAAATTTTCAAAGTACATATATCGAGTTATCCACATTTCTGTTGTATAAGTTTTTATCGAGTTGTCACTATTTATCGATCTATCGAATTTTATCGGAATACAAGAGTATATCGAGTAATCAAAAATGATAGTTACTGTTGAGATTTATCGAGTTATCGAGTCATGAAGACGCACAATTATCAAAATTTATCGATATCTATCGAAATTTGTCGAGCTACGGATTTTTATCAAGCGTACGGAATTTATTTCGTCGAGTTATCGGACTTTTACGTGATGTAAGTGCAATGGGAGATAAAGAAGTTCTATTTGAGAGAAAGACAATGGCTGGTGAATCCACCAAATTTGCCGTCGGTTTCACATGATTCCCATGTCATCCTAATTAAAAATTCTGCTAAATCTTGGTGGGAATTTTTCCATCGTTTGACTTTGACGCTTAATATTAGAGCCATGAGGCATGAAATTGAATTTGTAGAGTTTCTCAAAAGCGATGTAAAAACCATTCTTTCATGAAAGAGATAATTATTCTTCATGAAACTTTACTAGATGCATCCAATCTACATATTTCGCTCCGATATGAATTGCAACCCTTTTTTTATTTGTTACAGCAATACTAGGACAAAAAATTACAAATTTAATATCGATATACAAAACAATTTTATTATATGGACCTAGAACTTCATCCTCAGTTGGGATCATTCCGCTCCCAAAAATGCCGTTTGCTCTCTTCAATGAAGGAAGTCGAAGTAATAGGTCAGTATGATTTAAATGACTTATAGGGAAATTCTGGCAAATGTCTTGAAAGCTGTTTACTGTCTTTCGAAAGATTAATTGAAAGAACTGCTAACGAGGAAGTCTTAGCGTTATTCGTTTGTCTTTTTTCAAACTGTATATTTTTACTTTTAAAACACTAAATAAATAAATAAAATAATTAAAAAGACATATACAAATTATATTAAAACTGTAAAAATATATTGAAAAATCAAAATTAAAAGCAATCAAACAAAATCTTTCTCTTTTTAAAACCATTAAAAAAACACACATATCTAATGATTAAAAGAAAATTAAATAAGACCAAGAAAATAAGTTCTTAAAAATTACATTAATGAAATAAAACAAGATATTTCTCTTTTTAATACAACATCTAAAAATAAAAAGAATATTAAATAAAAAAATTTAAATTAAAAAGATAGACTGTGTTCCTAAAAATACAATGAAATAAAAAAAGTATTTTTTTAACCAATAAAATCTGAAATTAGAAAGAAATTTAAAGTGAGAAGAAGAAGTTTCAGTTTAAATAAATAAAAAATACGTTTTTAAAATTGAATGAAAAAATATTTTACTTAAATGTTTAAAAATATGTTTTTCTTAAAATTAAATGAAATTAAAACAAGTAAGTTTTTATGTTTTAAACAGTAATACCTAAAAATAAAATAAAAAAAAAAAGTTTCTAAAGATCAAGTGAAATTTAAAAAATATATTTTCTTTGGACAATGAAATCTAATACTTAAGCGTAAATTGAATTAAAAAAGAAAAAAAGAAAAATCCGCTTTGCGAACACTCGGCGATTGCGATTGTTGGAGCCTTTTTTGGGCTTTTTTTAAGGCCTTTGTGCTAGAATAACAAAAGTTTTTCGAACTACATACACATCTTGTCATCTGTCTTTCATTTGTCTTACGGAAGACTTTTTACTATCTTAGCCAGAATTGCCCTGTTAATTTCCTTCATGGTACATAACTTATTAACTAAACACAAACATTTTGCTGCTTCTTTTTTTCACAAAATCCATGACATGAAATGAACCGTCATATTGAACATTTACTGGAAACCTAAAAAAAATACTACTTTGAAAAAATTCCGTTTGCGTTTATTTAATGAGCTAAATATGTTAGCCATTCCCTTTGTTACAACTTTTTGGCATTGCAAGATTTCTTCGAATTCGTGAAATTCCTATGAAATAAAAAAAGTGTTTAATATCGTAAAAAAAAATTGAGTTAAGAACCTGCAACCATTCATAATCTGTAGATGCGCATATTTTTATGTCAGCTTAAGGCTATCAAAAAGCAAGCAAGTTACGCCATCTTTTTAATTTCATAAAATTTTCACAACATGAACAACCTAAATGATGGTGGTTGTCCATCTGTTGGGAAGTGCTATTATTTCATTTGAAATTGTCATATTTTCGTTCGTTTTGTGTGCTTTTTTTAGCCTCTGGCAGAATTCGTTTACAGTTATTTTGCCATTGACATGCAGCCTATATCAGTTCTCGACGCATCCAATGAAATATATAACGGACATACCTAAATAAAAGCGTTGAGCGTGCGTTTTCTAGCGCCTAGCGTTAATGTCAAAGTGATATAAAAAACTATAAGCAGCAAGGTTACGTCAAAATTTACAAATAACACCAGTAGTAAGCATAGGTTTGTGAGTGTGTTGAATACGAAAATGACAGATTCGTCGTTTTTTGCAGCCAGATTCTCTTGCTAATGCCCTGTCAAAGTCGAATGTCCCAACCGCTCAGCATTGCCGCCGCGTAATTGAGGTAGACTTAATATACAAATTGTTTGGGCCTGAGATTTTGTTGACAGCTAGGCAACGCTGCCGCTTTGATTTGGGTGTGGCTGTTAGTATTCGGCGTATGTACGTAAATATGTACTTGAGCATGTACGGTTGTAGATGTTGGCTCAGCATTTTTAAATGCTGTTAAGCGGAGCATGCCAAAAAACAGGCTGTGGGTTGTAATGCCACAAGCTTTTTTTTAATTGTATGTATGTGAACAAATCGCTTGCTTAGAGTGCAAAGTTCCTAAGTCCATTTTTTCTTAATTTTACAGGAGAAAAAAAGCTCCATATAGCCATTTTCCTCAAGTATTTCGCAAATCTTTGAACACAACATTTTGGATGTTCGAAACAAAGCAAAACTCAATACTGATAAGAAGGATTTTGTCTTTTTTAAAAAGATTTCTATTATTTTGATTTTGTCGGATTTTTGGAGCCTCGTTTGAACTTGGCAAATTTCCCTTTCATTGAGTATAAGCGGAGAAAAATAAAATAAGAAGCTTAATCCTTTTCGAAACGAAGCATTTAAAATATCCCTTGCTTAATATATCAAAATATGAGCTTTCATAAATTGTGGACTTAGCAGCTTTTCACTCAAAGGTAGCGATATTTTTGTGGCTATCCACATGTATGTGCTGAAATGCCCTTAAGCTTATAACAGCTGGCAATAAACTTCAGTCGCTGTAGCCATTTTTTGAATTTTCTTCCAACTCAATTCACTTTAAAGCCCAAGTTGGTATAGATATCAGAATTGGCGTCTCACAGCAATCTCGCTCTCAATTGTCGCAAGGCAAAACTAGATTTAATTACAGGCGAAAAGAAGTTCCAAATGCACCTGCCACCGATTGATGTCTTTATTAAGGAAAGTGCTTCACAGAGTGCCTAGAGTCCATTCTTACGTATCTACGGTTCAAAAATGGATTGTGGCGTAGTGTCGCGAATATTTTCAACCGACCTTCAAATGGAGGAGTCTAATCGATCACCAATACGGCCACTGTTTTTCAGGCAGATGTCTTTGCCATCAAAGAGCCGCGTATAATGATTTTAGCCTCCAAGCTCCTCCAAGCGAGAACCAGCATTTCTATTTGCTCGGATAGTCAGCATAATGAAACAGAGCCGAGAGAACTTTATGGATATAGCTGACAGGCAAGTCGGTGCACTGATCTGGCTGCCGGAGCACAGCATAATTCATCGCAAGGAGATGGCCGATGAGCTAGCTATATCAAGGGCCTCATCTCTCAGCACTGGAAAATGATGACTTATAGTAGGTGAAATGACCTATAATCCTGTACGGTCTGCAGTAGTCTGAGGCCCACCTACGGCGCAACACGCACTGCTTTTGTTATCAAACTAAACAGGGGGATTTATCTCGACAAGCTGCCTGTTAAACTGGACATTAAGTCGCAGAAAGCCATGCTGAAAGACTAGGACTGGAACACAACACTTCTTGTCGTAGATGTAATTCACTAGATGATGCAGAAGAAACGGTGGATCATCTGCTCTGGGATTGCAGGGCAATATGTAGGACTAGAATCAGGCTTATAGGCAAAACCTGCTGCTGTGGGTTAACAGCCTTAAGTGATATTAACCCACTGCTGGAAATAATATACATAACCGACTTCTGCTGATTTCTTTTTGTGCTTCCTTTTCAGCTTAAATTGCAAGTAATGATTTAAAACGGCAGGCAAAAGTGCTAATTTGAGTTGTTAAACTTGTAAGTTCAACCAACTAAACAACCAACCAAGGGTCCAATATTTCATGGCCTCACAAAATCAAGAAGCGCAACACGAATTCGGGAAGAAACTTGACACCGCGCAGCTAATGGTAAGAGATGATGCTCTATTCTCAAAGTAATCTCTTGGTTCTACCGTGTCATAATACTTTTTATGTGTTATAGAATCTTAATTTCGTTCACTGCTCACATTTCCTCAACGGATGATTGGGTCGAATAACGAGGCTTGAGGAGAAACAGGAGTGAACTTTTTCATGGATCGGTATTGACTTAACGAAGGGATTGGTAGGGGAAGTTACTCTGCCAAAAGCTGACCATCAACATCAAACTTCTAGATTACTGCAGTTGTTCAATCACAAGTGTCAGTCATTAAGGAAGTAGTGGAAACTATGCTCAAGTGGGTGACGTCAATAAGTTGCAATGAGGGCGCTAAGGTCATTGACATTGCACTCGAACCCCCCTTTAAATGCCTTCTAAATATTTTCTAACAAGACTTTGTATATGTATCAGTCCATAGTATCTTTGCGCAAAACTGTTTGGATGGTGAGTTGGCTAAAAAGTGTGCACGTTAAAGATTTCCCAGACAAAGAATATTTGGGAGCGCCACTGACTACCTAAGTAAGTATCAGCTGCGAGCTCAGTGTGGTTCGGGGTGGGCTAAGGAGCTCCTTAAGCTCACAACCTACAATACTGGGTTTTGATAGAGCTCACTATCGCACCGGAATTTACGCGCTAAGGCTAAGTGTCTCTTCGGATTCTTCATCCCGTTTTTGGCTGGTACTACTACTAGGCTGACCAGTTTTTGCGAGGGTTAACTGCGTGGGTTAAATTATCGTGGATCACTCTTGGATCGGATATCGTTAAAAAGTAAGTGATATCACAAAGTATAACCTCTATAACCCAGTGTATCCCCAATTAAAGACTGAGCGAGCACCGCCTACTTATTAAATCCCTGTAAGGCCCGGGTTCCGATGACATAACGCTTCTTCAGCTACAAAGGTCTATGAAGGTGCCGTTTCGCTGGCATGCCTCAATCGACGCTAGCTTTTTAGGAAGGGGCTATGTCACAAAGTTTTGTTCAGAATTACTTTTATATCCAAAGTCGTCTCTTATCGTTGATTTTCCAGACTCTTGAGAAAATTTTTGAGTTCGATATGATAAACCATATCTCTAGGTAGCATTTATCTCTAAATGGCAACACTCGGTTCTCGAGCACTCCCTCTGGCTTAAGAACCACGCAGTCGGCACCTACCTTGATTGAGAGTGGCTTTTTTAACGTCCTGCCTGAGACATTCGTAAACTCCTCAAATAAACTGGACGTCAAAAACCGTCAAGACAAAATAAGCCTTGTATACTTAGTTGCAGATGGGCCATTGGAAAACGCTGAGGATTCCTGTTGAGTGTGATTGCTGGATCTATGAGACCATAAATATCCAAACTTATTGTTTGGTGGATCGAAGTTAGATGAGAAGGCATGAGGAGGTGTCTTCTGCGAAGAACTTTTAAAACATCTCAGATAATTCCCTATTTCTTTCTCTCTTGTTTTGAAATATCTTGGGCACTCTTCAGTTGGGCATTATTTAGCCGACCAGATACATCTACAAATACAGTTCGCGAACGCTCGCCGCAAACCTTGGAGCGCATTGTGGCTAGGTCCTTCTACTTTAGAATTTTCGGGACGACATCGAGATTTTAACGATTTTTGGACAACTTTCGTAAATATTTCTGAAAATGTTGAAATAGTGCCGACACAATTACGAAAATACGACAAATCCGGGATTTTCAGGACTATTTCGAGATAATTGGGGCTTTTTGGAGATTCTTGGGACTATTTCAGAATTTTCGGAACTAACATCTTACCTGATTGCAAATTTGTATTCATTTATGTATTTGTATTTAAGCAGCTGAAAAAATTTAGACGTGTTCCTGATTTACCCACCTACCAAGTTATTTCTGAAATAGAGAATAGAGTCTGGTGCAATAACAAGACTTTCCATTAGAGATGCTTTAATGACAATTTCATTTATTTTTTATTCTTTTAAATAGACTTAAAATAGTAATACTTTTGCATTTCCACAGCAATAAATATACATATATTGCCTTATTATATATACTTAATATCAATTAATGCTAATATCGACCCCCTATCTGCGAAAGAACGTAAGCGACATTTTCTTCAAAGTTTTCTTTTTGATGTCAAAATTTTGAAAAAAGTTAGCAACAAATTTTTCGCGTTTAGGGCTCGACATGTGCCTTATTTTACAATGTTTTTACAAATAGTCTTTTCAACAATTTATCTTATTTATCAAAAATTTTGCTATTCGTATAATTTTTCCTAAATATAATTCAATATTTTTAGTAAATCACATTCCATTACAATCACAAAATAAAATTAGACATTATTAATTATTAAATAAAATAAAATTTAAAATCTGCTCGTTGTTTCTTTATTTATAAAAAATGATTAAGTATTCAAAATGAATATAAATAATTGGGTAATGAGAATAAAACTAAAAACTTAGTAACAAAAAAAAAAAAACTTAAATTGCTTGATAAAATATGCACCATGCGCTAATAGTACATAGATAAAAAGTTCTTGAAGTCAAAGAGATCGCATATAAAATTTTTATACTTTCGTTAGGGGGGAATATCATTGTTTTATGCGGGAAAAAGCTTCAGCAATAAACAAAAGATGTCCTAAACTTTTTTGTGAAAAAGCGAAACTAATAAATTTAAATTCGTTGTTTAAATGCGTGTTTTATTTCGTTTCGAAGTAGCGAATTTTCGAAATAAATCAAATTATTTGTCATAATCGTAGACAGAACCCGTTACGGTCTTCATAGTAAAAGCCATAATTTAACCGTTAAAATTTCATTTCCATTTCTTCGATCCAATTTAATCGTTATTTTATGATTTTGATATTTTCGACGAAGAATGATGGTAATTATTTTTTTTCGATCATATTTTAACTAATATTTCAAATTTAGTTTTTGATTTAATGATCTGAAAAAAAATCACAAAATTACGCTAAAAAATTGATCGAAAAAAATAAAAATCACAAACTGTTATTCTTAATCGAAACAATAAAAAAAATTTCGATATTTAACGATTACTTTTGGTCCCTGGTCATATTTATAAACAATTTTATGTGTATTACATGGCTGTACATGACATATCATACACTCATTAAATGCCGGTTTACATTCATTACAATTTCAAATAACCGCGCGATACTCCATTTATTTGTTTGCAATTATAAATAGTCAAAGTTATTTTCAAATTTAACTTGGTAACTTAAATTCATTTTTTAATTTTGAACTATCTTTACAAGCGTACTTACTATATATTCCGCAAATGCACATTTTAATACATAAATTCTACGTAAATATTTACACGAAAAAACACGAGTTAGATTGCCTTTGAGCAATTTTTCTTAAACAACGTGGCATTTAAAAATTC
>NW_016174003.1:0-11362 GCF_001687245.7 Rhagoletis zephyria
AAGTCCTACAATGTGCACTGGTTAAAGTATTTATTTGTAAAAGTGGGGGTCTAACTTCACAGAGCNTCTTTTGGTAGTCTGAGTGTGTTTGTGTTTATTTATTTGTCATTGTTTTTATGGTAGTTTTCTTATGAGAAAAAACCAAGTGCATGAAAGAAATGTTTATGTATGTATGCAGCGGTATTGTTTTCATACAAGAATCCACCCCCCGCCGAAGAGCTTAGACCTGGTTCAACTAGCATGCACACCCGTATGGCAATACACTGTCGCTAGAACATCTTAGCAACCTACTTGCAGGTACAATACATTACAAAGTTTTTATAATCCTATCCAACTAATATTATAAATGTGAAAGTTTGTACACATGTGTGTTTGGGAAACTATCACGTGGAAACGACTGAACGGGTTTGCATGGAATTTTGTACAGTGATAGCTTATGGCTCAGAAGGCTACTTTTCTCAAGAGTTGCCACCTGCTAAAAAGTTTAATTAAATTAATCCCGAAAACGGCTGAACGGATGTGCATGAAATTTTGCACATGGATAGCTTATGACGGCGATTGGAAAATAGGCAACATTTTTAAGAGTTGCCACCTGTTTGAAAATAAAATTTTGCATACATATGGATTTATGACCTGGATTGAAAAGTAGGCTAATTTTTAGCCAGTTTCCAGATCAGAACGAAATTTGGCACGCTTACTACGGATTTCACAAGGATGGTCTTAGAATAAAAGTAATTNTTCCAGATCAGAACGAAATTTGGCACGCTTACTACGGATTTCACAAGGATGGTCTTAGAATGAAAGTAATTCCGATAACTCAAGGCCTCTCCCTTACAAAATGGAATTTTTATAATACATACATATCTCTGGAAGTATATGTGGGAGAGAACTGGAACTTGGTATGGAGATATGTATGTGAAATCCAATTCATACTCACAGAGAAAAATGGACGTTTTTGGAAAAGAGGCATAGCACCTCCCATACTGACTGTTCAAATATCCGGGGTAAAGTAATTTGCGTGAGGCGAGTTGCGTTCTTTCAGTTGCAGTTGTTACACCTTGCAATATTTGTATTTTCACTAAACATGCAGTGCGAATTTGTATCGGATTGCGTCGGTTGGTCTGCTTAAAATTTAGTAAAGGCACACACCCAGTATTCGCGATCGCTAGATAATCTATAGAACTCGCATGCGCCTAAAAGTATGCCTGGTGATAAGATTGTTAAAAAATTAATATAGGGAAATATTGCTGGCAGTGATGGAAAAGTAGGCACAATAAGCTTTATTAAAACANAATACATACATATCTCTGGAAGTATATGTGGGAGAGAACTGGAACTTGGTATGGAGATATGTATGTGAAATCCAATTCATACTCACAGAGAAAAATGGACGTTTTTGGAAAAGAGGCATAGCACCTCCCATACTCACTAAAAATTTCAAATTGCATATCTCTTCAAATATCCGGGGTAAAGTAATTTGCGTAAGGCGATTTGCGTTCTTTCAATTGCAGTTACACTTTGTAATATGTGTTGCATGCACTGCGAATTTGTATCGGATTGCGTCGGTTGGTCTGCTTAAAATTTAGTAAAGGCACACAGCCAGTATTCGCGATCGCTAGATAATCTATAGAACTCGCATGCGCCTAAAACTATGCCTGGTGATAAGATTGTTAAAAAATTAATATAGGGAAATATTGCTGGCAGTGATGGAAAAGTAGGCAAAATAAGCTTTATTAAAACTCTTTCGTTTGACACTCATAACTTAATATTTTATATAACTTGTGTATTAAAACTAAATTCGTCTTTTCGAAAAGGTGGCAACGCTCTTCAAAAGTATTTCCAAACTAAAATTTTAAATCTCTTTCGTTTGACATTGTGATAGGCACATATTTAAATTAACTGATGAATTAAGGTGGACTTGATTTTTTAAACACGTGGTAACCCTCCTAAATATAGCTTAGAAATTAAAAATTTTCAAACCCGTTCCGATTGGTTCCCATTTTTAACTGTTGCCAACCTTTTTCAAACTCCTAATTTTTAGTATTTCACCCATATGTTAAACTTTCATTTTGATTATGTATATTTAAATGAAATTCTAATTTTCAAATAGGTGGCAACCCTCTTCAAAAAGTTTTAAAACTAAAGCCCTTTCAAACCTCTTTCGTCTGACACCCATATTTCAATTATCCAATTGCTTAATTCAAGCAGAATTTAATTTTAAAAACCAAGTGGCAACCCTGCGACAATAGGCATTGAAATGGTGCTTTTAATTATTTTTAATTTTTGAAGCTAATAAAGTTAGAAGGACAAAATTAGGCTTTAATAGATAATTTTTTCAAAAATAAATATTGGAAATTTTCAAGGATATTCAAGGACATAACTTTAAAAGGACATTTCCAATACCTATTCGTCTTTTTAATTCTACAGAATTTCATCTCTTATTTGACCCCAATATTGTTATTCTACATTGTACTGAATTTTTTGAATTAGTAATACCTTTGCAATTTCCACATCTTAAAAAAAATCCTGACGTCAGCGAGAAAAATGAAAACCGAAGTTGTATTATATTTAGCCCATAGTTTCGCGAGTATATTAATTTTTTGTGTGCAAAATTGACTGTCGCACGGTGGTATATATCATGCAATATGAAAAACGTGAAATAATGCAATTAACAAAATTGGAAAATATTTGAACGTATGAAACAACAATTTTAAACGATCATTGGATATATGTACATATGCAGCAAGGCAGAGTGCGACAGATCAGGAATAGCCTTATTTGAAATATCTGCAATACTTAGTATGTACTACATACATATGTATATATCGTCGTTTAAAGTACAAAACCGCGTATCGTCATTCTGCAAAACCGCGATACCATTACGAATGGAAATTATAATAGCGAGGTTTTAGTTTTTTAAACTATAATTTTTTAACACCGAAATTGAGAGAATGTTGACTGGCGGCTTATACATATCTACACATCACTCGGTAGGCAATAAAAATTGCAAGGTGTAACTGCAACTGAAATTGCGCAAATCGCACTCGGGAAATAATTTTTTGTATTGATACATTTTAAGTCTCTTTTCTGCTACAATTTTTCACAAGCCCGCGGTCACACTGTTTATGTCTATTAGTACCCTTAACACTTAGGTGGTCTCTTACTTGCACCGGAATGCATCTGCAAATCGTTACACCCTAATAAACGAATGACAAAACTGTCTACCTTTGCCTCATGAAGATGCACGATTGCCAGAAGCGATCAGATACAGATAACAGATCAATTAACCACCAGATGTAATAAGTGAAATATAACGTTTTGCAGTATCACCGACGATATGCAATTTACATTTTCAAGGCCATTTTCGGAGCGGTCGATAACGCGCGAATGTTAACTTGCGTGGTTTGCAAAAATTTCCAAATATGTATTTAAAACACAGACTTTACAAGTTTATTAAGTAAATGTTTGCTACATTTCAAAATCAACTCAGCTGTTTAAATAAATTATAAATGCTTAACGTTGCATATAAAGGGCTTTCCAATCCATTGCAATGTCAGTATAGATCATATGCTAGAAGCATTTGAAGTACAATAAATTTTCATCGTTAAAAATGGTCGCTTTCAAAATTTTACTGGTGTTTTATCTGGTCTTCGTCGTATTCGATATAAATGGAGTTTATTCGCAAACTGGAAATGGTCAAAAAATTCGTGTTGGATATTATCCCGCCGAAAACAACCGGTACCGTATGATTCTAGTTCGCGAAGCCTTGATTACTGAAAGTCAAGAGCACGATCGATTCAGAAATGCTTTACGCGATGACGAAATCAACGATTATCGTAACCCTAAAGAACTGTCATGATTGCTTTTGAAGGTGGAAAACGTTGGCCGTAGGACAGTAAAAAAACTTGTACGTTACTTTATAAGAGTTATTCCCAAAACTAAAATTTTTTCGTTGGTCATAACTTTTATTCAGTGAGAGTTATTCTCAAGACAAAATGTTTTCCGTTGCCCATAACTTTTATTTTCGACGTTTTTGTTTTTACGTTGCCTGGTAAGAGTTATTTCTAAGAAAAAAGTTTTTCCGTTGCCCATAATTTTTGTTTTCAACTTTTTTCTTTTTACGTTGCATGGTAAGAGCTATTCTCAATGAAATTTTTTTTCGTTGCTCGTAACTTTTATTTTGAAGTGTTTTGGTTATGCGTTGTAGTAATGCAATACATATATATGAGGCATTCTTTTTCGTATCGGACATCAAATTTGGTGTCACACTTTCTATGCGCTTCAAATTTTTTTTATGGGTTCTACACATCAANAAAAACGTGAAATAATGCAATTAACAAAATTGGAAAATATTTGAACGTATGAAACAACAATTTTAAACGATCATTGGATATACGTACATATGCAGCAAGGCAGAGTGCGACAGATCAGGAATAGCCTTATTTGAAATATCTGCAATACTTAGTATGTACTACATACATATGTATATATCGTCGTTTAAAGTACAAAACCGCGTATCGTCATTCTGCAAAACCGCGATACCATTACGAATGGAAATTATAATAGCGAGGTTTTAGTTTTTTAAACTATATTTTTTTAACACCGAAATTGAGAGAATGTTGACTGGCGGCTTATACATATCTACACATCACTCGGTAGGCAATAAAAATTGCAAGGTGTAACTGCAACTGAAATTGCGCAAATCGCACTCGGGAAATAATTTTTTGTATTGATACATTTTAAGTCTCTTTTCTGCTACAATTTTTCACAAGCCCGCGGTCACACTGTTTATGTCTATTAGTACCCTTAACACTTAGGTGGTCTCTTACTTGCACCGGAATGCATCTGCAAATCGTTACACCCTAATAAACGAATGACAAAACTGTCTACCTTTGCCTCATGAAGATGCACGATTGCCAGAAGCGATCAGATACAGATAACAGATCAATTAACCACCAGATGTAATAAGTGAAATATAACGTTTTGCAGTATCACCGACGATATGCAATTTACATTTTCAAGGCCATTTTCGGAGCGGTCGATAACGCGCGAATGTTAACTTGCGTGGTTTGCAAAAATTTCCAAATATGTATTTAAAACACAGACTTTGCAAGTTTATTAAGTAAATGTTTGCTACATTTCAAAATCAACTCAGCTGTTTAAATAAATTATAAATGCTTAACGTTGCATATAAAGGGCTTTCCAATCCATTGCAATGTCAGTATAGATCATATGCTAGAAGCATTTGAAGTACAATAAATTTTCATCGTTAAAAATGGTCGCTTTCAAAATTTTACTGGTGTTTTATCTGGTCTTCGTCGTATTCGATATAAATGGAGTTTATTCGCAAACTGGAAATGGTCAAAAAATTCGTGTTGGATATTATCCCGCCGAAAACAACCGGTACCGTATGATTCTAGTTCGCGAAGCCTTGATTACTGAAAGTCAAGAGCACGATCGATTCAGAAATGCTTTACGCGATGACGAAATCAACGATTATCGTAACCCTAAAGAACTGTCATGATTGCTTTTGAAGGTGGAAAACGTTGGCCGTAGGACAGTAAAAAAACTTGTACGTTACTTTATAAGAGTTATTCCCAAAACTAAAATTTTTTCGTTGGTCATAACTTTTATTCAGTGAGAGTTATTCTCAAGACAAAATGTTTTCCGTTGCCCATAACTTTTATTTTCGACGTTTTTGTTTTTACGTTGCCTGGTAAGAGTTATTTCTAAGAAAAAAGTTTTTCCGTTGCCCATAATTTTTGTTTTCAACTTTTTTCTTTTTACGTTGCATGGTAAGAGCTATTCTCAATGAAATTTTTTTTCGTTGCTCGTAACTTTTATTTTGAAGTGTTTTGGTTATGCGTTGTAGTAATGCAATACATATATATGAGGCATTCTTTTTCGTATCGGACATCAAATTTGGTGTCACACTTTCTATGCGCTTCAAATTTTTTTTATGGGTTCTACACATCAAATAAGCTAACACGTATTCGAGGAAGTTTTTTTCTTTCTTTTTTTTCTTCGCAGATATGATCTGTAAAANACACCGAAATTGAGAGAATGTTGACTGGCGGCTTATACATATCTACACATCACTCGGTAGGCAATAAAAATTGCAAGGTGTAACTGCAACTGAAATTGCGCAAATCGCACTCGGGAAATAATTTTTTGTATTGATACATTTTAAGTCTCTTTTCTGCTACAATTTTTCACAAGCCCGCGGTCACACTGTTTATGTCTATTAGTACCCTTAACACTTAGNAAGGTGTAACTGCAACTGAAATTGCGCAAATCGCACTCGGGAAATAATTTTTTGTATTGATACATTTTAAGTCTCTTTTCTGCTACAATTTTTCACAAGCCCGCGGTCACACTGTTTATGTCTATTAGTACCCTTAACACTTAGGTGGTCTCTTACTTGCACCGGAATGCATCTGCAAATCGTTACACCCTAATAAACGAATGACAAAACTGTCTACCTTTGCCTCATGAAGATGCACGATTGCCAGAAGCGATCAGATACAGATAACAGATCAATTAACCACCAGATGTAATAAGTGAAATATAACGTTTTGCAGTATCACCGACGATATGCAATTTACATTTTCAAGGCCATTTTCGGAGCGGTCGATAACGCGCGAATGTTAACTTGCGTGGTTTGCAAAAATTTCCAAATATGTATTTAAAACACAGACTTTGCAAGTTTATTAAGTAAATGTTTGCTACATTTCAAAATCAACTCAGCTGTTTAAATAAATTATAAATGCTTAACGTTGCATATAAAGGGCTTTCCAATCCATTGCAATGTCAGTATAGATCATATGCTAGAAGCATTTGAAGTACAATAAATTTTCATCGTTAAAAATGGTCGCTTTCAAAATTTTACTGGTGTTTTATCTGGTCTTCGTCGTATTCGATATAAATGGAGTTTATTCGCAAACTGGAAATGGTCAAAAAATTCGTGTTGGATTTTATCCCGCCGAAAACAACCGGTACCGTATGATTCTAGTTCGCGAAGCCTTGATTACTGAAAGTCAAAAGCAAGATCGATTCATAAATGCTTTACGCGATGACGAAATCAACGATTATCGTAACCCTAAAGAACTGTCATGATTGCTTTTGAAGGTGGAAAACGTTGGCCGTAGGACAGTAAAAAAACTTGTACGTTACTTTATAAGAGTTATTCCCAAAACTAAAATTTTTTCGTTGGTCATAACTTTTATTCAGTGAGAGTTATTCTCAAGACAAAATGTTTTCCGTTGCCCATAACTTTTATTTTCGACGTTTTTGTTTTTACGTTGCCTGGTAAGAGTTATTTCTAAGAAAAAAGTTTTTCCGTTGCCCATAATTTTTGTTTTCAACTTTTTTCTTTTTACGTTGCATGGTAAGAGCTATTCTCAATGAAATTTTTTTTCGTTGCTCGTAACTTTTATTTTGAAGTGTTTTGGTTATGCGTTGTAGTAATGCAATACATATATATGAGGCATTCTTTTTCGTATCGGACATCAAATTTGGTGTCACACTTTCTATGCGCTTCAAATTTTTTTTATGGGTTCTACACATCAAATAAGCTAACACGTATTCGAGGAAGTTTTTTTCTTTCTTTTTTTTCTTCACAGATATGATCTGTCAAACTTTCGTAATTCTGACCAATCACGTACTTTTTCAAATCGTTATATCCATTAGCGCACACCAGGGGGTGGGGTTCAAACCCCCCTCTAAAGCTAATAACCTCAAATACGAACTGTATCTTAAGCTTAGAATCCAGCTCTCAAGAAAAATAACAAGAAATATATTTTATAATTTCTGTTGCTTGAAAAAGAACTTTCCTTTTGCTGCAATTTTTCTTGAAGAAATAAATATACGAGCATTTTTCTTGAGAGCTGCAAACTAATTTAAGAAATTTTGATAAAGGATCTAGCAAATTTCTTGTGCGTCATTTTATGTATATGAATTTTTCGCTTTTCTTGAGAGCTATTAAAAGTTTAAAAAACACCATCTCCATCGAAAACCAGCAGCTGGATTCCAGCATTTGCTATGGCGGTTTTTGACCGCCAAAAATCTCCAAAAGAATAGCAGAAACGCCTCACAACACGCAACATTTAGTTACATGCCAGACTTGGCCGATTAGTTACACATAACAGTTATTACTTTTCGATTCAGTATACTTTTAGGCCCACTGCTTTTCATTTAGAGAATTCTGGTGACGAAAATTTTGCGTAACGACCAAAAATCGAGGAAAATGATCATTAAAACTCTTTTTTTTAATTTTTTTTATTACTTTTGAAAGTTGAGCGCATCTTGTGTTTATAGAACTTTTTATTAAACAAGTAATTTTTAAGCAAAAAACACAACCAACTTCAATTCTCATTCATGAAATTTGCCTATCATTTTCTATACAAAAATTTCAAATTTTCGATTCCTATGAAGAGCGTGTGTGAATCGTAACAAAGTTCGCGTCGAGTAAATTTTTGACAACTATGAGGTGAATAAAATTTCAGTAGTTCATGAGGCTAGTGAAATTTTAGACAAATGCATAGAAAATTTTGACAATCGCAAAGATTGTTTATGTGTGTAATTTTTCGTTAAATAAAAGCTTAAATAGATGAATTGCAATCAACGATGGTAGATGCTTTCTTATAATATTCATTTCACTTCAATTTGTAATATTTTATTCCAAATAAATCTGCGGTTATCAAAAATTTACTGCTGTCAAAAAATATTTAATTTCACACAGCAGATTGGCAAAACTGTCTCACCATAGTAAAAATATTATTCAACAGCTTTCCCCATAGAACTTTGTTACCGATTCACACACGCCCGAATTCCAGAATATGCCTCTTAAATTTTTTTGTTTTTAAATTCATATTTTTCATATGAGACAATGAAATCAGTTCCACTCATGTGGAAATCGTAGAGTTTTTAATTTTATAAATATTGACACAGAATGCGATGGGAGCTTTTACATGATAAAAATCTTGATAAAATTTCTTTACAAATAATTTATCAAGAAAACACAGAATGAGGGAGGTTATATTACATTTACATTGGACCCAAATGCGTGATTTGAAATCAGTCATTTGAAGGCGCATTTCGTTTGACTTCTCATCAATTGAAAACGTAAAACAAAAACAAAATGAATGTAAACAAACACTGCACGCCTTATATTTTTTAACACGTTTTGGATACATAAGAGGCAATTATTCTTTGCATTAACTAAAAATGTGCGAATTTGTGCGTAAATTAACAATTTTTATACACAAATATCAAAGATTTATTTATTACGTTGAGTTTGTTTTGATTTGAAAAATACAAAATGTCAAAAACAAACCNACTGCACGCCTTATATTTTTTAACACGTTTTGGATACATAAGAGGCAATTATTCTTTGCATTAACTAAAAATGTGCGAATTTGTGCGTAAATTAACAATTTTTATACACAAATATCAAAGATTTATTTATTACGTGGAGTTTGTTTTGATTTGAAAAATACAAAATGTCAAAAACAAACCAAGCTTTTGGAGAGCTTTTGTTTTGAGTTCATTTTGATTAAATGCGTTGAAATGCCTCATTTTGGAAATGTGAATTTGTATGGAGAAATGCCTGATTTGACTTCGCATTTCAGATTTCTCGCCCAAATGACGCATTTGGGCTCAATGTAAATGTAATATTAGTGTTTTTAAATTGTTAGAATACAAGTACATATGTATGTAGAATCTATCGCGTCCCCTAACCACCTTGGCCATTAGCGTTGTAATGGATTATCAGCATATACCACAAATTTATAGTATTGTAAGTTTGACACATATTAAGAGTAAAAGTTAAAGAAACAATTTAATGAAAAAAGTGGAGTTGTTCGAATGTCGAGAACAGAGTGATTGATATTAGTTATTATTAACGTTATTTTTAAAGAATTCTTGTTTAAAACACACTTACATTCATATGTCTAATTTTGAGCAACAGAAAGAAAATTTCTTTAGAAAAAACTTTTACTAAGCAACGTAAAGAAACAAAAGTCGAAAATAAAAGTTACGAGCAACGAAAAAAATTTTCATTGAGAATAACTGTTATCATGCAACGTAAAAAGAAAAAAAGTTGTAAATAAACATTATGGGCAAGGGAAAAAATTTTGTCTTAGGAATAACACTTACCAGGCAACGTAAAAACAAAAACGTCGAAAATAAAAGTTATGGGCAACGGAAAACATTTTGTCTTGAGAATAACACTCACTGTGCTACGTAAAAGCAGAAAAGTCGAAAATAAAAATTACGAGCGACGGAAAAAAGATTATATTGTGAATAACACTTATAGAGGAGCAAAACTTATTTTGGGTTAAAAATAACTATTATGTAAAGTAAAAAAATCTTATGTATATTTAATTTAATAGTTATGGACCAATTTTTTTTTGATATTCCTTATAACAGTTATGCCTCTGGAAATATGCTCTACATCAGCAGTGCTCAGCCAGTAGCTCAATTGCCTCAGTTGGCTCACAACAACATCACTGTGGCTCACTTTTGTTCACTTACAACAAACACAGAACTCGTGCAAGCACAACACGCGAAATATTCACCGACAAAATCACCGACAAAATTCGATCGACATTCAATTGGCTTACAACAACATCACTGTGGCTCACAAGCGTTGACTCAGCAAAAACTAACGGGACAAAAATCGATCGACATTCATTCACTGCTGCCTCGAGTTGGCTTGCATTTGCTCAGCTGCATGCTTGTATCATTGATTTCTTAGACCCCTTTCAGACACGTGAAGTCTTGCTTTCAAGTCTGCTCGGTTCGTTGGCGAAGGAGGTGAGAAGAGGGGAAAAGTACATTTGTCTTACCTCCTTCGCAATTTCATTCACAGGAGCACTTTTAGCACAATTCATCCTGTTTTGGCACAATCATAAAATATTTTGAAATTTAGCATAAAATGCCAATGTACAAGAAAAATTCACATACCACGTTATAGATTAAAAAATTAAAAAAAGTGAAAATTAAAAGCACTAAAAAATTTAAGTAACGCTGAATTCAATTGTGAATATGCAGTACTAAAAGTAAGTTTTTGCAACAACAAGCTCTTAACTCAGAGTATTTAGAAAGATTCTAAGTTTGCAGTTTAATAATCCATTAAAGAAAAGTGCAAGTTTCTGCAATATCCTGTTGATTTTTGATATTTTTTTTCTGACGGTGTCATACATTTTCATCCGCTTAAAAAATTTTCGAACACACTTTATATAGAAAAAATGCATGAAATCGAAAACTTGGAATCTCACTAAAAATTATGAATTCAAGTTTGTTGTTGCGAAAACCTGCTGAATTTTTATAAAAGTTTGAAATGCCGATTTTGGCATATATA